>NW_016807758.1:2993539-3004780 GCF_001698545.2 Rhinopithecus bieti
TAATATTTCTAGCTATTATAATGTGTTAAAATGTTCAATAAATAGACCTGTACTGTTTTTGTGTTAGAAATTACTTGTAGATCGCTACAATAGAATGAACAGCCCATAAACATGTCTAAGTTTATTTAAGTGTTTAAAAAGAAGATAATTCAAATTCAGTATGGGTCAGTAGACTGGTATCTCAAAGGATTTCGACAAATCCAATATTTCTTCCTAGTTTAAAAATAAAAGCAAACAAAGCAAATATACAGATAAGGAACTTAAACCATCACTAAATAGGAATAAATGTAAACTCTTTGAAATTAAAATTGTGTGTATATGTGTGTATATGTTTAAACTATATGTCAAAATCAGTGTTGTTTTTCATGGAAGCATTAAAAGCTTTTGCAATGGAAGACAAAGAAGTCCATCATCACTACTAGTACTCCCAATTTAGAGGCACTACTCAATGTAATTAGACGTGAGAAAGTAATAAGAGGTATGAATACTCGAAAGAAGGAGACACGATTATTGTTTGCAGATAACAATAATATATCAATTAAAACAGAAGAAACAATGAGATCAATCAGTAAGGTAGTTGACTTCACACACAAAAAATATCTAAATCAATACTTTTTCTATATATAAAGAAGAGTTGATTAGAAAATATAGTGGAGTAAAGTTACCAACTGCAGTAGCAACCAGAGAAGAAAAAATTATTAGAAAAAGAGCTGAGCATGATGCCACACATCTGTAATCCCAGCTACTCAGGAGGCTGAAGTGGGAGGATTGCCTGTGCCTGGGAGTTTGAGACCAGCTTGGGCAACATAGCACAAGACTGTCTCGAACAAAACCCAAACCCAAAACCAAAACAAGCAAACAAAAAACAGAAAGAAAAATAAGAAAAAAAAAAAAAAATAAACCAACTAGAAAGAAAATTGACAAGAAATGGGCAGAAACTAGGTGAAGAAAAGTTAACACTCTTGAAGGGTTTAACAGAAAAGGATCTGAAGAAATACATTAATACAAACTGCTGGAGCTGGGCATGATATCTCAAAGGGCATGTTTAAAACAAGTTTAGATGATTGCTAAATTTTCTTCTAAGAAGGGCAATTTCTGGTAACTGGAGGCTCCTTTTTTTGGCTGAGCATCAAGACAAGTTTGAGGAAGCAAGTTGAGGAGAAGAACTGATTTGTTTGCAAACCACTCTCTACCCCAGTCCCAGATACAACAGGTAATGAGTAAGAACAGACATGTCTGTGGGGGAATTTCTTCTGTGAGATGTGTTTTGCAAAACCTGTTTTCCACCTTCTCTATGAAAACTCCAGTTATGTTTACATGTTCACTAAGGTTTTTACATTAGAGGATTATTCAGGAGCTTCAAAGACAGGCTGAGTTCACATATCCTGGTAGTTACAATGTAAGGGATGAACACAAAGGCAGCTATGCATGGTCATGGTGTTCCCTTCTGGTCCCTCAAATTAGGAGACACCTGAAATCTGCGTTTGTTAATTAATTGATTAATTCTTATTTATTTATTTTTGAGACAGAGTGCCAGGCTGGAGTGCAATGGCCTAATCTCAGCTCACTGCAACCTCTGCCTCCCCGGTTCATGCGGTTTTCCTGCCTCAGCCTCCTGAGTAGCTGGGATTACAGGCATGTGCTGCCACACCTGGCTAATTTTGTGTTTTTAATAGAGACCGGGTTTCACCATGTTGGCTAGGCTGGTCTCGAACTCCTGACTTCATGATCCACCGGCTTCAGCCTCCCAAAGTGTTGGGATTACAGGTGTGAGCCACCACATCTGGCTGGAAGACTGTTTACTGTAGAATTAATTATCATTGTAGAAGTTGAAAAGAACTCAAGCAATCAATGATAGGGTTAAATAAATTATAATACATCCACTTAAGAGAATACTATGTACCCATTAACAATAATGTGGTATGCTGGGCACAGTGGCTCAGGCCTGTAGTCACAGCACTTTGGAAGGCCAAGGTGGGAGGATTGCTTGAGCTCAGGAGTTGGAGACCAGCCTAGGCAACATGGTGAAACCCTGTCTCTACCAAAAATACAAAAAATTAGCTAGGCATGGTGGCACACCTGTGATCCCAGCTATTCAGGAGGCTGAGGTGGGAGGATTGCTTGAGCCCAGGAGGTAGAGTTTGCAGTGAACCGAGGATCACGCCACTGCACTCCAGCCTGAGCATCACAGCGAGATCCTGTCTCAAAACAACAACAACAACAACAACAAAATCACCCAAAAAAACAACCAATGATGTGGTAAATATTTATTTACTGACAGTGATTTGTTGTTAAGAAAGACATTTTCTACAATGAAATATAATTTATGATATTTTGGTGGGAAAAATTTATCCATCTGTATCAGGTTCTGTATATATCAGGTTCCATGAAACCATAGTCTATAAATGTATGCATGTTTAGGAGGTGGAATTATGGGGGATTGGAGTGCTTTCTATGCTTCTCTATGTTTTCTGTTTTTTAAATGAAATAAACTTGTATGATGATGATGAGGGTGAAACAAACAAGATAAATGTGCCCATCAGATCTTTTAGGGTTCTAATATTTTACTACCATTTGGAAAATATTTGTTTTATGTTTTCTCTTTATCTTAGTTCATAACTTTAAGTTCTACTCATTTAAAAGGAGGCAAGAGTTTCTTGCCCTCTCCCTCGGGGAGCTACATCTTTCCTTGTATTTTTTGGCATGAACAAGTTGTAGGAAGGGTGGATCAGTGCCTTCCTGCAGACTCCAGCAGTGTTTCAGGTAAGAACATTACTGTCTTGGCACCCGTTCCAACACAATCACCCAGGGCAATTCTAGTGCCAAAAACTTTCTCAATGTATGTGGGTATATAGCATTCTGGGAAGTGACCTAATCACACACGGACATAAATATGGGAAAAGACATTAGAGACTATTACAGGGTGGGGGGTGGGAGGGTTGAAAAACCTATTGTATGGTATGCTTACTACCTGGGTGATGGAATTCTAACCCCAAATCTCGGCATCATGCAATATTCCCATGTAACAAACCTGCACATGTACCTCCGTATCTAAAATAAAAGTTGAAGTTTAAAAAAAAAGGAAAAAGAAAGCCAAACATGACTGGGCTGGGTGGCTCATGCCTGTAATCCCAGCCCTTTGGAAGGCTGAAGTGACAGGATTGCTTGAGACCAGGAGTTCAAGACCAGCCTGGGCAACATAGTGAGACCTCATCTCTACTAAAAATAAAACTTAAAAGATTAGCTGACGGTGGTGGCACGTACCTGTAGTCCCAACTACCTGGGAGGCTGAGGCAGGAGGATTGGTTGAATCCAGGAGATCGAGGCTGCAGTGAGCTGTGATGGCACCACTGTACTCCAGCCTAGGTGACAGAATGAGACTCTGTATCAGAAAGAAGAGAAGGGAAAAAAAGAAAGCTAAACATGAGCTGTTAGGCATGGCGCTAAACATGAGCTGTTAGGCATGGCTGCACACACACTCACACACATTTTCAGACTTTTTTCAGACCCTTTCAGACTGCTTTCAGCCTTGAAACCAGGCCAGTATACCAACTACATGGGGTGTTATATCATTTTTCTTGCTACTTTTCTATGTATTTTGCAAGCTGAATCAGCGTTCGCAGATACTCTTGTGTTTCAATACAAGTAATAAAGTCTTTAAGATACCTTTTAATATGCATGTTGAAAAGATGGAATGTATGGCGCTGAGATTACAGGGACTGAGAAAGGCAGAGTATGTGAATCAGGTAGGTCAGTTCTCTGACTATGTAATTTGACATTTTAAATGAGTGGCACATCTTTTAACCAACAAAGTTATGGGGTAGCCTAGAAAGAGAAACCACTTGAATTTTAAATATAGGATGCAGAGAGGAGGACAGAATCTTCCTGTGAACTATCTTAGCAGCATCTGGTTCTTTTGAGGTACTTTGAATGTGTTGGAGCTTAGAAACGAATACCCCAAAAGATGGTACTTTGACGTGCTGAACTGAAGAAGGAGCCTCGAGGTCTCTTGGGCCTCCTCCCCCTCCTGTTTCTTAATCCTCGGTGCAGGATGAAGTTGTCCCCTGAATTCCTTATTTGCCTACATTTTGGACCTGACAATTACTTCTGGCCCCTTCCCTGAGTATTCATTAACTGAACTCATGGGAAGAAAGACTGAATTCTATTAACATGCCTGGACAGACTGGTCACAAACCATTGTCTGCTCTGCTGGCCCAAAATACTTTATCCCAGGCCACTGTATGTTCTCCAAGCCCATTGAAATCCCCTAAAAGTCGATCATCTACACGTCTCTATCTGTCTTTCCCCGAAGAAGTGTATACGACCATCTGTACCTCACTGGGATATTGGACAATCATTCTGTGATTCTCCCTCATGCACACTAACACACCTGTATGCCATTTCGCCTATTAATCTGCCTTTCATCAGTTGATTTTTCCGTAAGCCTTCAGAGGGCAAAGGGTAAGTTTTTCCTTGATCCCAGCAAATGTATAGTAGAATGTATGCTATAAAAGACATGATAGTCCCATTGTCATGGATGACATTTCTTTCTTGTGGGTGTGCCAACTCGTGCAGATGAGAATTTTATAAATGTGTGTGAATCAGACTGTTATAGTAACATTAAACTGCTAAAGAACTTTACCTACTTTCCGGATTTGCTAATAAGTAATTTGGCTAATTTTTTTTTTTCAGTCTAAAGGAAGATAGCTAATAAGCTACATGAATCGGCCCAGTGGATTAAGTAATTTTCTTAATGCCTGATTACTAGTTTCTGAGAATAGGATTTCTAGAGAAGGAGTTTTGGGGAGATAGGAACAGAGGCTGATCAATTTCTTTCTTTATGCTTTGACCTCCTCTTAGAAAAATGCTGGCTGCTACAAAAGTTTCTATCTTAATATTTTTCTGCAAGTTTGTTATTATCATTTATGAACTCCTCATTTCCCACAGAGGAAGGAAAAAATAGACAGAACTGAGTGATAAACTAACAAAGGGAGTGGCTTAGTAGGACCCAGCTTCTTCCTTTTGTGTTTCCAGTATTTGTCTACTGTTAAGGAAATCAGCATGTGGCACATAACTGGGGCAAAGGATTCAACACTCAGCACTTCAAGCAAGAAGTCATCATCATTAGCATTACTGTGGCAGCTACAAGGAGACGCCCAACGATTTACTGCGAATGAGATGAACTGGATACACTGACTCCCAGCTGGATTTTACAATTTTGTCCACATTCTGAGGGCTATCAAAATAATTTTTATTCCAGACAATCCCAGCTTCTACAATGACTCTTTCTCTCTACAACAAGCTAAATTTAATTTCATTATGATTTGCCAAAGGTTAATTGAGAAAAGTAACAGCCAAGAATTAAGAAAGTAGGTATAACATAAAAGAGGGGAAAAAATCATTTATTTTGAATGGTGGCCTGACCAAGCAACATGGCTCCAGAATGAAAGAGATAAAAATAGGAAGACAATTGGGTGGAGCAGAAAAAAAACCAGGCGCGATAGCAACAGATCGATGAGAATGTGTTCCTAGAGCCCATCATGTTTCTGAAATTGCAGTGATAAACATACTGCATACCCTTTGTTCTAGAGACCTTTCAAAAAACAGAATTCCTTTTCTCAAGCATTGAGGTCTCTCCATCTTTAGAGTCTTTCCAGTCTGTTTCACACAGTGTCAGAAGAAGGTTGCATCAAAAGTTGATAGAATTACTATAATTCCCTCCATGACAGTAGTAAAGTTGGATCCTGCTGATTAGAGCAAAACACAAAAGCTCACTTCCAGAGAACTGTGATCTTCTCATAAAACAGTTGGCATTGCCTGAAAGGGAGGTATTGTTGGCAGGTAAGCCAATGTCCTAGGGCCTGGGACTCAGTCAGCATCTCGTATAACAACCATGCTGCCTATCCACTTTTGTTTGTTTTCCCAGACAAAAATGATTGCAACACACTTCAGGGCCAATGCAAAAACTCTGCCTTTGTAATATATAGACTTGCTGTCAATAATTAGAGGTTCTAAATTGCTACACTAGACAATGAGGTCCAACTTAAAAAAAAAAAAATACAAAACCCAGTTAAAACTCAATTGGCCAAGAGGTTATTTCTGCAATGCTTTTGTAAAATGATCACCAGTGTTTTTTTTTTTTTTTTTTTTTTTTTTTGGAGGGAGGTGGGATTGAGTAGATGAAATGTGTCCAGAGAATTAAAAAAATCATACTTCTGTAAATATTTTCTTAACTTCCTTTGCCAGGCAGCTCTGGTTTAGTGGGACATACACTAGCTTAAGTTTGAAAACACTTGGATACTAACTGTGCTACTTTGGAGCAAGCCATTTAATCTCCCTGAGCCCCAGAACATTCACCTATACAGTGAGGATAGTAATATTTCAACTGACTACCTCGAGGTATGATTAAATATCCGATGATATATTGTACGTGAAAGCATTTATCAACTGCAAGCCATGATACTAATGTGAGGATTGTAGAGTTGCCTTTGTTTGCCTCAGAGCAGATTTAATTCTGGGGTGCTGGAGAGAAGTAGGAGAGGTTCAGCTCCAGCTCTGTCTCATATCCCCACATCTGAGAGGCTGGAAGAGAAAGGAGTAGATCTTGAGTTGGCAACTCCCATTTCTCCATCGGTAGAAAGAAAAAACTGGTTTTCAGATTTTCCCCTACCCCATGAAGTAAGAGTCCCTTCCTCTAAATGTTAAAGACGTTTATTAACTGTCTAGATTTTCCTTGACTTTTGCTTCTTTATTTAGGCTATGTTGTTCAATAGGATAGCCACTAGTGATTTGTGATTATTGAACCCAAGAAATATAGTTAATCAAAATTAAGATGTGCTGTTAGTGAAGAATACATGCCAGGTTTTGAAGACAGTAGTCCAAAAATACCTGAAAGAATGTAAACTATCTTACTAATGTTTTTTAGTTGATTTCACATTGTAGAGATAATATTTTAGATATATCAGATTGTGTAAGATACGTTGTTAAAAATAAATTTTATCTGTTTCTTTTGACTTTTTCAAATGTTGCTACTGTAGTTTAAAATTTTGTATTTTATATTACTTTATATGTCTTTTTTTTTTTTTCTGAGATGGAGTCTTGCTCTATTGTGCAGCCTGGAGTGCAATGGTGTGATCTCGGCTCACTGCAACCTCTGCCTCCCAGGATCAAGCGATTCTCCTGCCTCAGCCTCCCAAGTAGCTGGGATTTACAAGCGAGTGCCACCACGCCCGGCTAATTTTTTGTATTTTCAGTAGAAACGGGGTTTCACCATGTTGACCAAGCTGGTCTCAAACTCCTGACCTCAGGTGACCCACCTGCCTTGGCCTCTCAAAGTGCTGGGATTACACACACGAGCCAATGCATCTGGTCTCACTTTATATTTCTATTGGATTTGGACAATCAGAGAGGAAGGAAAAACCCGAGTCTCCAGTAGCCTTACTTCAGCCTCTTTCCTTCTATTTTTCAGTCTCTCTCCATGCTCATGCATTCCAGGTATTGCAAGTCAATTCTTTTGAGACAAACATCAATAAACCAAAGAAAGATCAATAGGAGGACCATTTCGTCACATTTATAGCACATGGCACCAAATAGACACTCAGCATTCACTCAGTCATTCATGCATTTAATTAAAGTGAAGAATAGAGAAATTTGGCAATCTTATGTCTTGACAAGACAGGTACACTAGGAACGAGTAATTTTCCTTTTCACTCTTATGAGTTCTGAAAAGGATGAGATACTATGATTAGGCTATGTACTATACTGTGTATAGTCACTTATTAAAATCTTATTTTATGTAATGGCTATTTGTAGGCATTTTTAAAACACTCCCTTCTAAAGGTCTAGATATCTTGAGGTCAATAAACGTGCTTTGTATCCAATAAGTACTCAGTAAATGTTGTTGAATACAGTGAATAAAATAAATGATATAATCAGTCTATCACTTTATCTTTCTAACCAAAATTAAAATTTGAAGCTAAAATGTTGCATGATTGATTTGATGATGATATAGGCATTAAAACATGAGTCGTGCCTTAAGATATGCTTTGCTTTTATCTGATAAAACAATCTTATTAAAAAAAATTTTTTTTTTAATAATAGAGACAGGGTCTCCATATGTTGCCCAGGCTGGTTTTGAATTCCTGGGCTCAAGCGATCCCCCTGCCTCAGACTCCGAAAGTGCTGGGATTACAGGTGTGAGCCACCACACCCAGCCAAACAAATCTTATATTTAAGTCACTTCAAAAAGTAACCCATTTGAGAGTGAATAAATTCTTCCCAGATTAAGTTCTGGCTGATGAAGAACACTTACTCCTAAAATAAAATCCCCACCCATTTTTGTCATCTCAGCCAACAACTAAAAATTGTCCCAGGAACAAACGGATTCACCCCATATGAAATAACAGAATAACAGAGAAGAACAATAATCCCATTAACCTGGTAGATCCGGAATGAAATGTAGCTGGAGGATGGAGCAGATTGGAGGTGGGAACAGTGAACACTCAGCGGGCTCCCAGCCCTGAAAACCCCTGGAGTCTCGACAGCCTCAACCCATCTGGAAGGGAGGGCTTGGGGGAAGGGCTGAGCATGGCTGCAGGGGTCAAAGCTAAGCAGGGGAAAACAGCTAGAGCACTGTCTGCTCTTTGAGCAAAGATAATAGAGTCCTCTCTGTGGTGAAGAGAATGAACACACAGGAAGATTTAAAAACACAACAAACTTGGAGCCGATCAGATTCCTTTATTCCATACCTCAAACTCATCAGGCTTGTCCTCAATTCAGAATCTCTCTATATTGAATTACAGGGTTAGAAAAATAAAGGGCATCCCGTTGAGTGCTTTTCAAACAGTGGGTTGCCACTCCTTAGTGTGAGATAATCAATTCAGAAGGTGGAGGTTTGCATTTAGAAACTGAAATAAATTCGGATGGAAAATAGAAGGAATTGCATGGAAAAGGGATAAATATTGTTTCAAGAATTTTTTGGTGTGTATGTGTTTGGTACAGGTAAAATGCATCTTATTAGTGGGCATTAGCCAAACGGTGAAACTGAAAACCAATCAAGTCTATCTCCCTGCCGTATTATTCTGGGTTACTAAAATCAGTTCTTCAGACCTTCAGGAATAGGCTTTTTATAACAGCCACAGCTAATTCTCTGTCGAGATATTCCTCCTGCATTCTAGAAATATAGACAATGTCACAGATTCAATGCAAACCCTCCTGACAATAGCTGCAGGATCAGGCCTTGTATTCTGAGGAAGCTAATACTGTTTGTCAGAATCTGAGCGCAGCCTCCCATTAAAGACCCTAATTAAGGAGAGGGAATGAAGAAAAAATGGTAATAGCATGCCTCAAATGTGAGGCTGCCTCTTGGCCACTGTTCATTAGAAAGCCCACAAACTGTGGGCTCTATTTAAGGAATGTCTGGGTTGGTTTTGGGCGGGGGAAGCAAAACAGACCCATTCAAATGCTTCCCCTTTTACTCTCAACTCTGTTTTCAGCTTACTTTTCTCACCTTGATTTATTTCTTGAAATTTTAGTCAAATTCATTGACATTTTGCTTTATGATTTACAAAGTAGATGAGAGTGAATAGAGAAGGGACCTGACAGAGAAGAGAGCAGGACTATATAAAAGACTCTGGCAAGAGGTGAGAACATTCCTCGATCCATTATAGAAAACCACCAGTGATCAAACAAACACACTGAATTCCATTTCTAGGTCTCAAGGAATTAAGCATAACATTCAAAGTTGACTCAATAAAGGAAAGATTTATTATTATTATTATTTTGAGATGGTGTTTCGCTCTTGTCCTCCAGGTTGGAGTGCAGTGGCCAGATCTCAGCTCACTGCAACCTTCGCCTCCCGGGTTCAAGCGATTCTTCCACCTCAGCCTCCCTAGTAGCTGGGATTCCAGGCACTCGCCACCATGCCGGGCTAATTTTTATTTTTGTAGTAGAGAAAGGGTTTTGCCATGTTGGCCAGGCTGGTCTCGAACTCCTGACCTCAGGTGATCCACCTGTTTCAGCCTCCCAAAGTGCTGGGCTTAGAGTCGTGAGCCACCGCGCCCAGTCAAGGAAAGATTATTAATGACAGACTTCATTGCGTTCTGCAAAGCTGAAAGTCAAGGAAAGAATTGGGGAATGGAGGGAGGAATTCCCTAAAACAAGGCCTAGTAAAGTTGTATAACAAGAAAAAGGCAGATATCTTTCTATCCAGGCACAAAAGAAAGTTCTTAAGGTTTTACAACGGTATGGCCACTAACACAACCTTTCAAAGAGGAGCAAACTTACTTATCACCCCAAGAAATCAAAGTAAACCATGTGAAACCCAAGGGTAGGAAATCCTGCTGCTCAGATAAAGTATCCAGTGTGACACTGAAACAGCACTATTGCTTTCAGGCAGCCTGGCTTAACCTTGAGTGAAGCCTTTCCTGGAGCTCAGCTCAGTGAAACAGACATTCTGTCAACTGTATCAGAGACAAGGATTTTAGCTGTAATTATGGTCTGCTAATCTGGTGTAGCTTTAGTTAAACAAACAAAATCAGCACATTATCATTAGGGAGGCAACATAGTTTCTCTCCCTTCCACAGAGCATTGCTCTAGGAGAGACTATTGAAAAGTTTGGCTGCTGTTACCAGTTTTACTTCTATCTAATCTTTTAGGAGCTCAGTTTCTCCAAATGAAGAAATATGTGACACCCTCCCATCTCACAGGGTTGCCGAAAAAACTCAAAAAAGGCAGTATTTAAACATGTCATAACTGGGCACTGAATGGTTCCTGATGAGTCTGTACTGTTCTGTCCTTTTTCTCCCACCATCTCTGGGAAACTGGCATGAAATGGGTCTCACTGTCTACTTTTTTGTCCTTTCTTCCCAGGCTCTTCTCTCCTCTGGTTAACCTGGTCTGAAGACTTGGAGACATCCGTCATATTTTAGATGCAGAGGAGTATTTCCAGCTTAAATGGTTGCTTTCAGAGTACTAATTCTTGGCCTCGCTCCCCAACCCCAGAAAAGAATCTCTTATGGTGGGAAATTCAGTTTGCTGAAAGCTGAATATTAACCATAATTTTGAGAGATAACTTAGCTAATATTTCCTTCAAATTATGCCATAACAGCAAAACTTGCCACATTTATGAGTCCTTTAATATGAAATTGTCTTCCTCTTTCCCTTCCCTCCCTTCCTTTCTCTTTTTCTCTTTTCTCTGCTCCCTCCCTCCCTCCTCTCCCCTCCCTCCCCTCCCCTCCCTCC
>NW_016807758.1:3005708-3007632 GCF_001698545.2 Rhinopithecus bieti
TAAAAGATTTCCTTTTTCTTCTTCTTCTTCTTCTTTTTTTTTTTTTTTTTTGAGACGGAGTCTCTCTGTTGCCCAGGCTGGAGTGCAGTGGTGCAATCTCGGCTCACTGCAAGCTCTGCCTCCCGGGTTCCCGCCATTCACCTGCCTCAGCCTCTTGAGTAGCTGGGACTACAGGCGCCGCCACCATGTCCGGCTAATTTTTTTGTATTTTTAGTAGAGACAGTGTTTCATCGTGTTAGCCAGGATGGTCTCGATCTCCTGACCTCGTGATCTGCCCGCCTCGGCCTCCCAAAGTGCTGGGATTACAGGCATGAGCCACCACGCCTGGCCAAAAGATATTCTTTTTAATCCAGATTTAGATGAAAAGGAATTAGGATAAGCTTATTTTATAAATTAAAACAATGAACATTATGATGTTTGTTTGAATGCACGTTTGATATAGGGATTATGGATGGCAATTGTATCTTATACTAGCCTCAGCATTGCAATTCTTTTACATCTGAGTTTTGTTTCTTGTATAGTGGCAAGATAATTTTTACACAGATACATAGTTGCAAATGGTAACAACTTTAACATGAATTACCTGAAACTCAGGATACTGTTCCATGGAAAGAGACGGCAGAGAAAGTTTTGTCCTCAGTTCTACACAAAAACGAAATTCCAATTTGGGTGACTAGGAGGATAATGGTATTGGCAACTAAAATGATTCCTCGCTAAAAAGAGAGAAAATTCCAATAAAAAAAATCATGAGTTCGATTTTGGGCATTTTGTGTTTAAGGTGCTTTATTTAGAAATATAGGAAGCTTCCTATAACCATGGAAATAATTGGTTCACTAAAAACCAAAGATGAAATATTGTTCTTTTAGGATTGTATAACCTCATGTAAACTTTTCCTCTGACCTCCAGCTGTGGCCTACTTTTAATGAAATTTTAATGGTCCATCTCAGAAGCTCATCACTCTTGGAAATTCATGCAGCCACTCAGCCTGAGATTCAGAATTCTGCTGTTTCATCATTTCAGATTTCTTGACCTGGCTACAGATGCATTCAGGACAATGTCATTTTGTGTTTAGCAAAACTGAAATAACTCACAGACTCTTGTGGTCTTTTTGATTACTACACATATCTAAGCTAGGTCATGTTAGCATTCTTCTCTCTCAGTCAAGCTGAATTAAAATGTGCTTTAATGAATGGCATGTTATAGAGCAAAATGTTCGTGTTGTTTCCCTAGCAGTATGGCACCACGATCATTCATTTATTCATTTACTTAACTATTCATCTGGTGGAAACATGCTGTATCCCTCCTTGATGAGGGTAAGTGACTATTAGTTTGCTAGGGCTGCCATAATAAAGTATCACAGATTGGGTGTCTTAAATAACAGAAATGTATTCCTCGCAGTTCTGGAGGCTGGAGGTCCAAGATTGAAGTCCTGGCAGGTTGATTTCTTCTGAGACTTCTTTCCTTGGCTTGCTTGCTGCCTCTTCACATGGTCTTTTCTCTGTGCAGACCTCCTGGGGTCTCTTAGTGTGTGCAAATTTCCTTTTCTTGTAAGGACACCAGTGAGACTGAATTAGGGCCCACTTTAATGGCCTCATTTTGACTTAATTACCTCTCTCATGACCTTACCTCCAACGACAGTCACATTTTAAGGTACTTGGGGTTAGGGCTTCAACATATGAATTTGGGGTGAGGGATGGGGGATGGGGTAAAGGAGGTACAATTTAGCTCATAACAACGATTAAATATTTTGTTTTGGTTCTTACAAAAAAAGCAATTCTGACCTCAGCAGATTTAAACTTTCTTCATAGCATCATGATGTCTTCCATTTTCATTTGTATTTCCCTCCCTCCCTTCCTTCCTTCCTTCCTTCCTTCCTTCCTTCCTTCCTTCCTTCCTTCCCTCCTTCCTTCCTTCCTTCCTTCCT
>NW_016807758.1:3009737-3026450 GCF_001698545.2 Rhinopithecus bieti
CCTCCCTTCCTCCCTTCCACTCTCCCTTCCTTCCTTCCTTCCTTCCTTCCTTCCTTCCTTCCTTCCTTCCTTCCTTCCTTCCTTCCTTCCTCCCTTCCTCCCTTCCTCCCTTCCTCCCTTCCTCCCTTCCTCCTTTCCTCCCTTCCTTCCTTCTTCTATGGCATTTCGCTCTGTAACCCAGGCTGGAGCGAGGTAGTGAGATTGTAGCTCACTGCAGCCTCTAACTTCCAAGCTCAAGCAATTCTTTGCCTCAGCCTCCCTAGTAGGTGGGACTACAGACCTGTGCCACCATGCCCAGCTGATTTTCTTTCTCTCTCTCTCTTCTTCTTTCCTTTCCTTTCTTCTTTTCTTTCTTTCTCTTTCTTTCTTTCCTTCTTTCTTTCTTTTTTCTTTCCTTCCTTCCTTCCTTCCTTCCTTCCTTCCTTCCTTCCTTCCTTCCTTCCTTCCTTCCTTTCTTTCTTTCTTTCTTTCTTTCTTTCTTTCTTTCTTTCTTTCTTTCTTTCTTTCTTTCTTTCTTTCTTTCCTTTCTTCCTTTCTTCCTTTCTTTCTTTCTTTCTTTCTTTCTTTCTTTTTCTTTCCTTCCTTCCTTCCTTTTTTTTTTCTTTTTTTTGTGGAGACGGGGGACTTGCCATCTTGTCCATGCTGGTCACAAACTCTTGGGCTCAAGTGCTACTCCTGCCTTGACCTCCCAAAGCACTGGGATTATAGGTGTGAGCCGCCTGCAGCCGGACTCATTTGCATGTTGATGGAACTCAGAATTAACCTTTCCCTCCCCTGTCGGAAAAAGGAAGATAAATCTCTTCTGTGAAGTGTCATCAATAATGCAACACTTTTCAGCCTTTTTACTACCCCAACACATAGGAGGCAAGTCATGTATCCACAGTAAATGAGAGGCTCACTAAGAGCCTGAGCTGTGGATTCCCACAGATCTGAATGCAAACCTTTACACCTTACTCCAAAGTGGTGTGACTTTGTCCAATGTCTTATGTCTCTGCACAAATACAGTCCACACTACTTTATTTTGTTTTTTGATTTTTGTGAGTAAATAGTAAGTGTACATATTTATGGGGTATGTGAGATGTTTTGATCCAGGCATGCAATGTGTAATAATCACATCACGGAATATGGGGCCTCCATTCTCTCAAGCATTTATCCTTTGTGTTACACACAGACTATACTCTTTTAGTGATTTTTAAATGTACAATTAAATTATTATTGATTATATTCACCCTGCTGTGCTATCAAACACTGGATCTTATTCATTCTTTCTAACTATGTTAAAAGTATGGAACACATCACAAATTTGTGTGTTATCCTTGCACAGGAGCCATGCTAATCTTCTCTGCACTGTTCCAATTTCCATGTATGTGTGCCATGCTACATTAGTAGAGAGATCCCAACAATACTGTGGCTTAAGAAGAGAGACATTAAAATTAGCCAGACATGGTGGCGTGTGTCTGTAGTTCCAGCTACTTGGGATGTTGAGGCAGATAATTGCTTGAACCAGGGAGGTGGAGGTTGCAGTGACGGAGACCGCGCCACTGCACTCCAGCCTGGGCAACAGAGCGAGACTCCATCTCAGGAAAACAAAAAAAGAAAAAGGAAGAGATGTTTGTTTTTCTCTCCTGAAATAGTCCTCAGTGAAGCAGAACAGGTTAGGATGGACAGCTCAGTCCATCCTCAAAATATGGCTTCTATCACTGGATCTGTGAGGGCCGTTCTAGCTCCTGCCCTTACATCTGCTTCCCAGACAGCAGGAATGGTCAAAGGAACAAGAAAATATACCCTTATTTCTTTTAAAGGTAAGGCTTGTTAAATAAAAGCACTTATATCCCATTGGCAAAAAGTTACATGGTTGTTCTGGTTGCAAAGATGCTGGGAAATTATAATTTATAACTCAATGTTCCTGGGCACAGCTAAAACCTGGGCTTTCATTTTTAAAAATTAAATTAAATTTAATTTAATTTTGAGATGGAGTTTCACTCTGTCACCCAGGCTGGAGTGCAGTGGCACAATCTCAGCTCAATGCAACCTCCATCTCCTGGGTTCAAGCAATTCTCCTGCCTCAGCTTCCTGAGTAGCTGGGATTACAAGCACCCACCACCACGCCCAGCCAATTTTTGTATTTTTAGTAGAGACAGGGCTGCATCATGTTGGCCAGACTGGTCTCGAACTCCTGACCTCAGGTGATCTGCCTGCCTTGGCCTCCCAAAGTGCTGGGGTTACAAGAGCGAGCCACCGCACCACCACGCCTGGCCAGGGGTTTCATTGTTAAAGGAAGAGGAGAATGACTAATATTGCTGTATGTCTTAGCTTGGGTTCCTGCAAAGCAGGGTCTAAGACAAGGGACTTGGATGCAGGTAGTCTATCGGCATTTACCTGTTGACTGATGATACTGACCCCAGGAAGCAGAAGTGAGGTATGAGAAGAGAGAGACAAGGAATTGAGAAAGCCTATAAAGTGTGTGCTACTCGGTTGGAAACCATTAAGGAAAAATGAGGTCCACTTACACTGGGGATCAGCTGTGGAACTTCACAGAATATGCTTCAGCGTTGTTCCACTGAAGGACAAGGAGGCTGGGGTATTAATCTGCTGACTTCCATCCACTGTTACTTACTAACTCTCCTGCACTTCCAGGCTGTGCCCTTGCTCGGGTGTCCCCAAGGGACACCACAGCATCCACTGGAGGTGGGGCACTTGCGGCATGCATGCCACTGTTCACATTAGTGACACTAACGTCAGGTGGGCCCGAGGGATGGGGTAAAGGGCATCTTAAGCAGGTGCTTCTGGGTAGAACTAACCCTCTCTTTTTCCCTACACACCCTACAGTGAGCATAATGTAGCCTGTGTCCCAGGGTTGGGTGGGGACTGGGAGAATGTTTTTAAGGCACCTGATGCAGATACTGGCATGTAGTAGGTGCCCAGTGACGTTGGTTCTCTTTCCTTCCACTCCCCCTCTGTCACCCTAACACACCACCTTAACACCAGGGTTGGGTGGGGACTGGGAGAATGTTTTTGAAGCACCTGAGACAGATACTGGCATGTAGTAGACGCCCAGTGACGTTGGTTCTCTTTCCTTCCACTTCCCCTTTGCCACCCTAACACACCACCTTAACATCTTAACAATTAAGTTTATGCTAGTCACATAAAGCGTCCTCATTAAGTTCTTCAGCCTTTCTACCGATTTAATAACTTAAGCTTTCATACTAGGGAAAAATATCTGCACATCATAGTTTTTTTTTTTAATTATTTTATTTTATTTTATTTTATTTTATTTTATTTTTTGAGACGGAGTCTCGCTCTGTCGCCCAGGCTGGAGGACAGTGGCGTGATCTCCGCTCACTGCAAGCTCCGCCTCCCGGGTTTACGCCATTCTCCTGCCTCAGCCTTCCGAGTAGCTGGGACTACAGGCGCCACCACCTCGCCCGGCTAGTTTTTTGTGTTTTAGTAGAGACGGGGTTTCACCGTGTTAGCCAGGATGGTCTCAATCTCCTGACCTTGTGATCCACCCGTCTCGGCCTCCCAAAGTGCTGGGATTACAGGCATGAGCCACCAAGCCTGGCCCATAGTTTTTAAATTTAATATGAAATATTTATTTCAGATTTCAGATTAATGACTGCACCAGACAAAGGTCACGTGTGTGATATAACCAGAATGAAAGTCTGTATCTGTAATGAGAAGACAATATTATGTGCTCTGTAATGCCCCTATTATACCTATAACTGAGAAATTTAACAATTAAAAACAACGTGCCAGGGCTTCACGAAGCCTCTGTAGGTGCATAGGCGCTGGCATAAGAGAGGGCCACCAAGTCACATTCATTCATAAGTTCTCCAATCTTGCCTATATGAGAAAGACGCTGTTCTAGAGGTTGTGATTAAGATACGGTCCCTTCAAATGTCAATTTGATAGTCTGTAGGAATGGGAGAATGATCCACCACAGGAGGATAACTACAAGTGCTATAAGTCTTTATGCCACTGAAAGGTTTGGATAGAAGTGGAGAGTTGGGCTCAGGTGGAGAATGAAAGAAAGAATTGAATTATATATAAATGATTATGTTTATCAGGGAAACAAAATGTTCACACAGTCTTCAAGTATCTTCTTACAGGTGAATTATTTTAAATTTTATTTTAAAGCATCATCATACATAGCCAAGCGTGGTGGCTCACACCTGGAATCCCAGCACTTTGGGAGGTTGAGGTGGGCAGATTACTTGAGTCCAGGAGTTCAAGACCAGCCTGGGCAATGTGGTGAAACCCTGTCTCTACAAAAAAAAAAAAAAAAAAAAAATTATCCAGGCATGGTGGTATGTGATCTTAGCTACTTAGGAGGCTGAGGTTGGGGGTATTGCTTGAGCCAGGGAGGCAGAGGTTGCAATGAACTATGATCATGCCACTGCACTTCACTGCACTCCACTGCACTCCACTGCACTTCAGCCTGGGCAACAGAGTGGTACTCCATCTTAAAAAAAAGAAAAGAAAAGAAAATCACCAAACTATAAAATTAACTTATCAGCCAGGTGTGGTGGCTTATGCCCATAATCCCAGCACTTTGGGAGGCTAAGGCAGGCAGATCACCTGAGGTCAGGAGTTCAGAACAGCCTGGCCAACATGGCGAAACCCCGTCTGTACTAAAAATACAAAAATTAGCTGGGTGTCATGGGCCTGTGGTCCCAGCTACTTAGGAGGCTGCGGTGGCGGGAGATTGCTTGAGCCAGGGAGGCAGAGGTTGCAGTAAACTGTGATCGCACCACTATACTTCATTGCACTCCACTGCACTCTGGCCTGGGCAACAGAGTGAGAATCTGTCTCAGAGAAAAAAAAAAAAAGGAAAATCACCAAACTATAAAATTGACTTATTTTTTGGTATATCATTTTATGAATTTTTTTTCCACATCTGGGATTGCAGGCATGAGTCACCACACCTGGCCTTGTCTTATGAATTTTAACACAAGTATAGATTTATGTAACCATCACCACATTCAGTGTATAGGACAGTTCTATTACCTCACAACTCTTTCATGCTATATCTTTATAGTCATACCTCCTCTAACTCCTGGCAACCACTGATCTATTCTCTGTTACTGTAGTTTCGTCTTTACAAGAAGAATGTCACATAAATGGAATCATACACTATATCTTTTGAGGCTAGCTTAAAAAAAAAAAAACCCCACACAGCTAATGCCTCTGGGATTCATGTAAATTGTTAGGCATTTTGATAGTTTGTTCTTTTTTTTTTTTAGATAGCGTCTTGCTCTGTCTCCAGGCTGGAGGCTGGAGTGCAGTGGCTTGATCTTGGCTCACAGCAACGTCTGTCTCCCGAGTTCAAGCAATTCTCCTGCCTCAGCCTCCTGTGTGTCTGAGATTATAGGCGCCCGCCACCACACCCAGCTAATTTTTTAATTTTAGTAGAGACTGGATTTCACCATGTTAACCAGGCTGATCTCCAACTCCTGACCTCAGGTGATCCACCTGCCTCGGCCTCCCAAAGTGCTGGGATTACAGGCACGAGCCTGGCCAGTTTGTTCTTTCTTATTGTTCAGTGTATTCCAGTGTATGAATGCAGTGCTTTGTTTATTCATTCATCCACTGATGGACGCTTGAATTTATTTCAGTTTCTGGCAATTATGAACAGAGCTGTTATAAAAGCAGACTACTAATTAGTCACAGAGGAAGAAAGAGACACTTTCACTGTGAAGAAGTGATCAAGCTCAACATCACTAATAATGGGACAAACGGACATCAGGAGCCTCCAGATGTGATGCACTGAGAAGGGCACATTATTCCTGTGCTCTTCCTTCCAAAATGCATAGTCTGTATTTCAGCATAAGGAAACCATCAGACAAACCCAAGGCGAGAGCTGTTCTACAAAACAACTGACCACTACGCTCCAAATATGACAATGTCATGAAAGACAGAAAGAGTAGCGAAGTGCTTCAGAGTGAAAAAGGCTAAAGACATGGCAACCGAATGCAACGTGTGACTCTAGATGGTAAAAACTTGGCTAGAAAGAATATTATTGAGAAAATAATATCAGAAAAGTAGCGTTGTATCAATGTTAAAATTTTCCAATTTTGATCATTGTATTGTGGTTATATAAGAATATTCAAGAGAATGTCTTTGTTTTTAGATTCTTGGGGTAAACAGGGATATCTGTTATTCATTTATTTATTTATTTATTTATTTATTTATTTATCGAGATGGAGTCTCACTCCGTCACCCAGGTTGAAGTACAATCATGTGATCTTGGCTCACTGCAACCTTCGCCTTCTGGGTTCAAGCGATTCTCTCCTGCCTCAGCCTCCCGAGGAGCTGGGATTACAGGCACCCACCACCATGCCTGGCAAATTTTTGTATTTTTAGTGGAGATGGGATTTCACCACGTTGGCCAGGCTGGTCTCGAACTTGTGACTTCAAGTAATCCACCCGCCTCAGCCTCCCAAAGTGCTGGGTTTACCCAGCCACCACACCTGGCTAGATACCTGTAATTTATTTTCAAATGATTCAGAAAGAGAGAGAGGGGGAAGAGAGATTGAGAACTTTGAAAAAAAATTAACAACTAGCAAATTTCATATAGGTGTATAAATTCATTCTTGTAACTTTCTGTAGGCTTTTAAATTTTCAAAACAAAAGTTGAGGAAAAGTAATTTTATAAAAGAAGAGTCAGCCAGGCATCGTGGCTCACATCTGTAATTCGAACACTTTGAGAGGCTGAGATGGGAGGATCACTTGAGCCTAGGAGTTTGAGATCAGCCTGGGCCACATAATGAGACCCTATCTCTATCAAAAAAAAAAAAAAAAAAAAAAAAAAATTAAAGCCGTAAACGTTTTAAAATTAAATTTTATTAATGGTAACTTTCAAGATAGTTGTGATCAGTTTTATACAATAATTTAAAAGAGCTTATTGAAAATTATACAACTTTTAGAAAGGTACCAGTGACACAGTAAGCCGAGTGCACAGTATTAGAGGAAGATATACAAGTAAGATAGCTAATTAAAATATGTGAATATATACCAAAAAAATAAATATTCTGGTTTTGTTTTGGGCCTTTATGTTGGGCAGATAATCAAAAGAAAAGATTAAAGACATTTAATATATGGGTTTTTTTTTTTAGAAAGAATTTTGCTTTTGAAATTCCATTCAAGAATTACATTTCAAAAAATTTATCTCTTCGTGTTTTATGCTTTCTCTTATTTCTTCACCATCTATGTGTGATGATGTGTGGAAGAGGAGAGGGACAAGACTAAAGGAAATTATCCAGGTCCGCACTGACAGTGCTAAGTGACAAGTGGGCCATGGCAGAATGTGGAGAAACAGCTGGGAACAGTAAGAACTCCACAACAAACTTGCAATGGGTCTTTTCCTAAATATATTAGTGACAGGTGGCCCTAAAAGGGGAGAGAAACACTGGTTCAGGTAAGTCAAGGGAAAAAAAAAAGACTGATTTGGTGGTTTGGTACTTCTCAGAGGTAAGGGAATGATAGTATAGAGACTCGGTAAGTTTAAACCAGATATAATGGACAAGGGTATAGGTTCTGAACTTCTAAAATCGAATGCTTCTGTAATGTTTGGGGCAGCTGGGAGAGCCAAAAGGCAGAAGACCAGTTTTGAGGTGATTGCTGTGATCTAGGTATGAAATGGTGAAAGCTGGCCTTGTGTGACATATCAGTCCGTTCTTGCTTTGGTATAAAGGAATATCTGATGGCTGGGTGTGATGGCTCACACCTGTAATCCCAGCACTTTGGGAGGCTGAGGTGGGTGGATCACCTGAGGTCAGGAGTTTGCCTGGCCACCATGGTGAAACTACTTCTCTACTAAAAATACAAAAATTAGCTGGGTGTGGTTGTGCATACCTGTAATCCCAGCTACATGACAGACTGAGGCAGGAGAATTGCTTGAACCCGGGAGACAGAGGGTGCAGTGGGCCAAGATCTCACCACTGCACTCCAGCCTAGGTGACAGAGCAAGATCCGTCTCAAAAAACAAAAACAAAAACAAACAAACAACAAAAAAGAAATAGACTGGGAAATAGAAAGTCTTAATTAGTTTTAAAATTCTGTAACAACACATTTTAGGTTTAAGCCACAATTGACAAATTGCTTCTCTTTATTACTTAAAAAAAACTTTAAAAAATACTTTCAAAGTTACAGATGAGCTGCAAGAAATGTACAAATATCTCTTAAATATGTATCCTTTATCCAGATTCATAAATTAACAATTTGCCACATTTGCCTTATCACTCTCCCTACTTATAATACATATTATTGTTAATTTTTCCCTGAACCATGTAAGAGGTAATTGCAGATATCATTTTCCTTTATTTCTAAATACTTCAATGTGAATTTTGTAATAAAAAGGACACTTCCTTACATGACCACAGTCCAATAATCCTATTAAGGAAGTTTACTATTATTACGTAATATACTGTCAATATTCAAATTTGGCAATTGTCCAATATGTCCTGTTAGTATCTCTTCCTCCCCACGATATCCAATCCAGGGTGACACGTTGCATTTAGTTGTCATGCCTTTTTTAATTTCTGTATTAGTTGTCTGTTCCCGCATAAACATTACTCAAGTCTGGGCATGGTGGCTCACGCCTGTAATCCTAGCACTTTGGAAGGCCGAGGTGGGCGGATCACTTGAGGTGAGGAGTTTGGAACCAGCCTGGCCAACATGATGAAACCTTGTCTCTAGTTAAAAAGAAAAAACAAAAATTAGCTGGGCATGGTAGTGCATGCCTGTAATCTCAGCTACTCAGGAGGCCGAGGCAGGAGAATCACTTGAACCCAGGCGGCAGAGGTTGCAGTGAACTGAGATGGTGCCACTGCACTCCAGCCTGGGTGACAGAGTAAGACTCCATCTCAAAAAAAGAAAAAAAAAAAATTACTCCAAAACTTAGGTTTAAAATAACTCACAGTTTCCACTGGACAGAAATCCAGCTCCAGCTTACCTGGATGCGTCTGCCTAAGGATCTTGCAGTCAAGGAGATCCAGCAGGAGTCACTATGATCCAAGAGTCTGACTGAGAAAGGATCCCCTTCCCAGATCGTTCATGTGTCTTTGGGCAGCACTCACTCGCTCATGGGCTGTTGGACTGAGGGCCTCAGGTTTTCACTGGCTGTTGGCTGTAGGCCTCCCTCACTTCCTTACCATATGGACTTCCCCATATGGACCAACTCTTGTTGTGAGCTGCAGGCTCATGGCAGCTGGGTTCCATCAAAGCAAGTGAGAATAAGAGACTCAGCAAGACAGAATTTAAAAGCCAAATAAAGAAGTAGGTTTTAAAAATGTATAGCTTTAATAGATTGAATTAATTTTAGTAAGTAACCATTGAAAACATTTTTCTATGTACAAAATTCACTCTTAGGCTTAGCATGGTGGCTCATGCCTGTAATCCCAGCACTATGGGAGGGCAAGGCAGGAGGATCACTTGAGTCCAGGAGTTCGAAACCACCCTGGGAAACATCGTGAGACCTTATCTCTACAAAAAGCAAAGCAAAGCAAAACAAACAAACAAACAAAAACAGTTGGGCATGGGGGTGCATGCCTGTGGTCCCAGCTACTCAAGAGGCTGAGGTGGGAGTATCATCTGAGCCTGGAAGTTCAAGGCTGCAGCCAGACTGGGTGACAGAGTGAGACCCTGTCATGAAAAAAAAAACAACAAACATCAAACAAACAAATAAAATTCACTTTTGAGGACACCAGCAAACTCAGACCACCACAAAGTAAGAGTTTTAGCAGGCTAGATGCCAAGTACATACACTCTTTCTGTGGAAGAGAAAACTGGGTTTAATGACTTGTGTAAGATTTTAGAGTTCTGTCATTACCTGCATTCTCCTTTGAAACTCATCCTTAAACATGACACTGTTTTTGGAAATATCAATAAGCAAATTTCTTCTCTCCAAAGTTGGACATTTTCTGCCGCATGCTTATATTTTCTCCACAGAAGAATTATTCAAACTCTCCCTACTGGATATATATACATCCTTGTGCTTGCCAGCAGTCATACCATACACTTCTGCTAGGTAATGGGTACATGAGTCCCTTTACTTTTTTCTTTTTCTTTTCTTTTTGAAACAGAGTCTTACTCTGTTTCCCAGGTTGGAGTACAGTGGCATGATGTCAGCTCACTGCAAACTCTGCCTTCCATGTTCAAGCGATTCTCCTGCCTGGCACGCGCCACCATGCCCAGCTAATTTTTGTATTTTTAGTAAAGACAGGGTTTCGCCATGTTGGCCAGACTGGTCTGGAACTCCTGACCTCAGGTGATGTGCCCACCGCAGCCTCCCAAAGTGCTGGGATTACAGGTGTGAATCACCATGCCCGGCCCATGAACCCCTTTTCTAGAAGGCTGGGAGGTTCCCTGACTCTGTCTTTGTTCTTTGGGGGCTTTCTGCATTTACCTGTATTCTCATCTGTGTCTTCATTTCCTGGTCTTTCCCAGCTGTGTTGTTTGTTTTTGGAAATTCTAGTCATTCACTTGCCACCTATCATATGCGTGTATAGCTATAATAATAATATAATAATGGCCTCCTATTATTCCTTGTCTTTACTCAGAAGTCAAGGCTTCTCTTGAACAATGCAGGACTGTGACGAATAAAACATTAACTTTAAAAATTAATAGACATTGTGCTCATTTGGAGTTTCCCAAACTCTTTTGGTTTACGGTGCCATTAGTGTTTTAATTTTTTTCACAGCATCCCTGGGCCAAAAGCAAAAACAAAAACAATCCTCCTTCACTCCTTGCCAAAAAAACCCTAGTAGTTACATGCATTAACTTATTAGGTTCAAACACCTTTAAATATTTATGTTTTAACAACCAAGTAGCTATTTGGGAAGCAAACATATAAATATAAAGAAAAAGTAATACTTCGTTTCATTCTTGAATGAACACAATCACTAATGGCATGTGTGTGCCTGTGGGGCTCTGCCCACCTGCCAAGTCTGGAATCAGAATGAACATGTCACTCTCATTCCCTATTCCACATTGCTTTTTCACATGGTACTTTCTAAAAACTTGTAGTGACTGCTGAAAACCAGCCTTGCAAAGAAAGGGCTGGTTTTGAAGGGAATGTAGCCTGATCTAATGAAACTGCAAACCACCTCAAGATAGAGACTGAGTGGTGTCTGATAGATGCCACTGCGCTGTCCTCAAAAATTTATTTTTTTAAAATTATATTTTATTATTTTTTTGAGATAGGGTCTCACTCTGTTGTCCAGGCTGAAGTACAGTGGTGCAATTTCAGCTCACGGAAACCTCCACCTACCCAGGTTCAAGCGATTCGTCTGCCTCAGGCTCCTGAGTAGCTGAGATTACAGGACATGCTACCACACCCAGCTAGTTTTTGTATTTTTGGTAGTGATGGGGTTTCGCCATGTTGGCCAAGCTGGTCTCGAACTCTTGACCTCAAGTGATGTGCCTGCTTTGACCTCTCAAAGTGCTGGGATTACAGGCGTGAGCCACTGCACCCAGCCTGTCCTCAAAAATTTAAAATATGCTGCTGGGTCTTCTGAGTTCTCTGTGGCGCCTGGTGGGGGTGGGGTACCTCAGAGCACAGTTTGGGAACTGCTGTGCTAGATGAAGGAAAATGAAAAGACATATTCCCTGTAAGGACTCTAGCTATAGTGCAACACACAGATGGGTGGTCTACTGGCTACGCTGTAAGGGAGATGACAGCAGTCAAAACACAGTAGACTCCCCCTACCGTTTGTCTGTTATCTGAATCCCTTTTTTACATTTGGAATATCTGTACTATTGGTCTTGCTGGGAGGCAGAGTTCATCTTCCACTGCAGAATCTGAATAGACTTGAAACTTACCTCTCAACCTCCCCTGAAGCCAGGGCCCGAACCCATGACTTATGTGTGACAATCAGACACGTGAGTCTCAGACCTGGAGACAGAAACCAAGGGTCAAAAGCAGTGGGGACATCTCTCTGGCTGTGAGGTGTTGGCCTGCACGCTGGCAACCAAGGCAGTGGTAGGGCCAGTGTCAATGCTGGCAGTATGGATGGTTTCAGCAGTGGCTCTGTGATGCAGTGGTATCCTCACTGGATTGGTTTTGTGGCTTGGTTTTGGCTGTGATTTTGGTGACGTAGCCTCCTCTTTTTAATGCCTATTCTGAATGTAGTTCTCTAGTCTTCCTGAAGATGTAGACAACCAAGTGTTCCTCCAATAAATTCCTTTTTCTGTTTTGATTTGACTTAAATTCTTTCAAAGATGGGGGAAGTAAAAAGAAATATTCCTGGAAGATCTCCAATAACAAAAGAGAGGCAAGATTATAGATGTAATATTGCACTGACTTTACTAGATGAAACAAGGAACTTGGCGAGTTTTGAGATGTGCCTCTGAAAGCTCCAGATAGCAAATAATAATCAGTGGGGAACCAGCCCCCAAAGTCTGAAAACGCTATATACAAGGAGGGTTTAGATAATACGGATAGACTTGAGACAGGAGAAGACTTGGAAATTTAGCACAGAATGCATCAGCCCCTATTATGTGGTCTCAAAATGATACCTTTGTGGTAAGCAGGAAAGTTTGTAAAGTATGTGTTATCAGGGATAATGCTTAGAAAATTTGCAGACCCCCAGAAACGATAGGATAATATGCACTAAAGAGGAGCTAGCCAGGACAAAAATAAATAGAAATCAGGTTTGAGATGAACAATAGGCTGATGAGAGGATTAAACGTAGGTAGAATTATCAGAAGAGAGGAAATAAGAATCGATGAAGGTTATTTGGAACCAGATGCTTTTGGCAGACCTGGACATCGTTACATTTGTTTCTCATTGGCAGACGCTCCATAAGGCCAAATCTAGAAGAATGTGCTAGGAAATGAAATAACAGGCTCAGAAAGCAAAAGGAAAAGAATGCAGTTTACTTGCACTAACTTAAGCATGCAAAATATTTGGAACTCAGGTGCACTTGCCCGAAAAGAGGAGAAGGACAATATCAGGAAATGGAATCCTAGAGGCATACCCATGGCTGAAGAGAACATTGTGGCAGAAAGAATTGTTCTGCTGTTTTGAAGTAACACAAATCCCTCAAGATGAAGAACTAGATTTGGAGGTGGACCAGCAGAAGGTGTCTGTCTTCTCTTGCTTCAGTAGAATAGAAGAGGACATACATTTTTAGGCTACACACTCTTTGTGAAATAAACTGCACCCACAATTTTGAAACTGACAGATTGTTTGGCTTCAGTGACATGACACAACTTCAGGTGTGACTCATTTCCTCCCTCGATAAGTGAAATAATGATGTCATGTGCACATAGGCTTGTGGGACTTCCATGCTCTTAGGAAAGATATGCAGTGAGAGTGTTTGGCTCAAAAGCCTCTCAACTATTAGGCAACATGATAATTTGTATTACCTATTCAAAAATAATCACTGGTTCTAGCAGTGCTCTGAAAAACACATGAACATTCTTAATATGAAATCTCATTTTAGTTCTCAAAGCTTGGTTTAAAAACAATTACCTAAGCTGTTTTAATTATGCTTTAGGGTTCTAACCTATCCACCCATCTTGTTAACCTGCATGCTGTATGTAACCTCTCCTGTGTATTTTTTAAAAAATCAAATTCTTGTACATCAACTCTCCCTATCATGGGAAGAAGGGAGGTTCATTCAGATATGAAAATGCTTACCTCATTACAGCACTAGGAGAATAAAATGTTTTCATGCTGTTGAAATTATTTGTTTTGCCAGGACGCGGTGGCTCACACCTGTAATCCCAGCACTTTGGGAGGCCAAGGTGGGTGGATCACAAGGTCACGAGTTTGAGACCAGCCTGGCCAATATGGTGAAACCCCATCTCTACTAAAAATACAAAAATGATCCAGATATGGTGGCGGGCACCTGTAGTCCCAGCTGCTCGGGAGGCTGAGGCAGGAGAATCGCTTGAACCGGGAGGCGGAGGTTGCAGTGAGCCAAGATTGTGCCACTGTACTCCAGCCTGGGTGACAGAGCGAGAGTCCATCTCAAATACATATATATATATATATATATTTGTTTTGAGTTTGGGTCAAGATTTAATTATTGGACTCATTTTCCTTCTATAATGGCCAGTGACAGAGAAGGAAACCGGATGGTTGGGAAAGAGCCCCGGAGGTTAAAGGAAGTTAGCCAACAGCAGATGTGTGCTATGTGATGGGTCTGCCAGTACACTTGGGTCTTCTGCATACTTGGCACAAAAATTTAAAAGAATCATCATTATTGTTTTAACAAATGGATGTGAAGGGAGCCCTTCACATCCAATAATCTGCAGTTCCAATATTATATCCTATGATTTCATCCCACATATTCCAAGCAACCACCCTAATTCTACATCAAGACTTTTTGTGACTTTGTCGTTTGCTCCTGCTCTTATTTCTTTATCAATATCCTTCTTCTTCTTTCTAGTTTGTGTGGAGTTATTTGTTATGTCATATACCTACCATGCCCAACTAATTTTTGTATTTTTAGTAGAGACGGGGTTTCACCATGCTGACCAGGTTGGTGTTGAACTCCTGACCTCAGGTGATCCACCTGCCTCGGCCTCCCAAAAGTGCAGAATTACAGGCATGAGCCACCGTGCTTGGCCTGTTTTATGATTTCTGATGCCATCTTTTAACTTTACCACATGCTGGGATTCAGAGCTGCCAGGTCTATCACCCAGACATTTTTGTTCCTGCCACATTTCAGGAAAATCATGATGAAATAATCAGTGATTCTAGCAGTGACTCAGTAAAAATTGAATTGAGGCTGGGCATGGTGGCCCACGCCTGTAATCTCAGCACTTTGGGAGGCTGAGGTGGGCAGATCACTTGAGCTCAAGAATTGAGACCAGCCTGGGCAACATGGCCATCTCTACAAAAACTACAAAAAATTTAGATGGATGTGATGGTGTCAGCATGTATTCCCAGCTACATGGGAGCTGAGGTGGGAGGTTTGCTGGAACCCAGGAGGCAGAGGTTGCAGTGAGCCGAGATTATGCCACTGTACTCCAGCCTGGGTGACAGAGTGAGACCTTGTGTCAAAAAAAAAAAAAAAAAAAAGTGAATTGAATCCTTTATGTTAGTGTATGTATGGTCAAACTCACTGTCTAGAATGTTTTAAGAAAGACTATATGTTTGTCTTGATTTCCACTTTTACGGCAATCTGTTGTGAAATAAAAAAGTCACTAAAATTCAATGAATGTTTTGTTTCATCTATAAAAGGTAGCATTTTTCTTTTTTCTACCCCAGCTCCTAGATAGATTAACAGAAAAGTTGCATTTTCTGGATGACTTTGAGATGCCCTTCGGTTTTACATCCTTAGTTTGTAATCCAGTCCTTTCAGTGTGACCTTAGGCAAGTTACTTAATCTCTCTGTTAAATGAAGAAAGTATTTCCAAATTCGAGGTGGTTGTGAGGATTAAACGAGATTATATGTGAAATGGATTTAGATTGTTTCAGTCAATAAATGTTCATTGAGTGCCTGCCTAGGTGTCAGAAACTATGCTAGATATTAAAGTTCAATAAGACACTGTCTCCATCCTGCAGGAAGTTGCAATCTGGAAGCCTTGCCTGGCACATAATATGGACTCAAAAACTGTTCCCTTCCTCCTTTCCCTTCCCAGTTACTACCGGGATTTGGAATACAGGGAGGAGAAAGCTTTACATTTTACGTGATATTCAGAAGTGGAGATGAACCTTACTTCAAGATCTAAAGCTCATCTCATGTCCTTCCTTAACAGAGAAAGGGACAACATAATTTGGAAATAACAAGTTCAGACAAGAGCAACCCTAGATCACATGGGAGTTCTGTGCTCTCAGAAGTATGTTGTGGGAGTAACCCGCCCAATGTTCTCTCAGCCTCTCTCAGCTGAGAACACATTTAAGATTTCCTTATTGTTTAAAAAAATAAAATTTCTCTTTTGTTAGCAGAAGAATGAAGTAAACACAGTGACTAACTTTTTCTAATGCAGTAGTTTTATACAATAAAACGGTTACTTAAGAAGGTTATACTGTTATTGTGGAAACAAGCCACCCAGTGGGTTTGGCCTCCGGGAATATTGACCACACATTTTGAAAATTGACACTGGCCAATCAGTTTTGACACTTCCATCCTGCCTTACTGGTTTGCTTTACTGCATCTCCTGTAGCACCGTGTCTCTATGTCAATCAGCTGTATATGTCATAAATTGTGGCCGCATGATACCAGATCTCCTGCTGCAAATGAGCAACGAAATGATTTATTCACAGAGGTACTTAACTACTTAAAATTTTTAAAAAATGTTGTATTTATTTATTTATTTATTTTTTAGACCGAGTCTTGCTCTGTTGCCCAGGCTGGAGTGCAGTGGTGCAATCTCGGCTCACTGCAACCTCTGCCTCCCGGCTTCAAGTGATTCTCCTGCCTGGCAGGATGGAAGTGTCAAAACTGATTGGCCCGTGTAAATTTTCAAAATGTGTGGTCAGTATTCCTGGAGGCCAAACCCACTGGGTGGCTGGGATTACAGGCACATGCCACCATGCTCGATTAATTTTTGTATTTTTAGTAGAGACGGGGTTTCACCATGTTGGTCAGGCTGGTCTCAAACTCCTGACCTCAAGTGATTCGCCCTCCACGGCCTCCCAAAGTGCTGAGATTACAGGAGTGAGCCCCCATGTCCAGCTAGAATTTTTTAAATAACCAAGTTCAGAAAGTCAGAAAGTACTGGACTTTTCTTTTTTTTTTTTTTTTTTTTTTTTTTTTT
>NW_016807758.1:3026709-3035168 GCF_001698545.2 Rhinopithecus bieti
GCCTCAGCCTCCCGAGTAGCTGGCACTACAGGCGCCCGCCACTGTGCCCGGCTAATTTTTTGTATTTTTAGTAGAGACGGGGTTTCACCGTGGTCTCGATCTCCTGACCTTGTGATCCGCCCACCTCGGCCTCCCAAAGTGCTGGGATTACAGGCGTGGACTTTTCTTTTAAAGTGCCAAATATCTGGTTGTTGCTGCTGTGGAGTTTGGCTCAGTGCATTAATATAGTGAGTCATATTGATAATGAATAACAGACAATTAGCTATCAAAGTAGGAAGAAGTGATTTCACATAGCAAATTACAACTTTAAAAGTGTTTTTAAAATATAAATGATCTATATGTCAACAAACATAGATACATTTTACTTTTCAGACGCTAAAAATAAAACAGTGAATAAAGTTGCTTGAAGTTGCTCTCACTCTAATTAGGAGAGGCAATTACAGAAACACATGATCACAAACAGTGTGAGAAGTACCTCAATAGAGGCAGGTGGGAATTGTTGCAGGAACACAGAGGAACAGAGAAGCTGCTGCTTGAGCTGTCTGGGAAAACTTCAGAGCAGGAATATTTCATTTCCTACAAGAAGAAAAGGGAATCACTGGTTAGAAAAGCAGGGGGAGGTAATTCTCAGTAGAGGAAAAAGGATGTTCACAAGCATAGAGATGTAAAGGAGCGTTCAGGGATGCCAAGGACGTATTTGGGATGCAAAGGGGGGGCAATGAAGCTGCTATGCTTGGTTGTGTTTGGTTGTGTCTGTTTGCAACTAGTCCTTTGTGCAGTTCTAAGGAGGAGATAGGACATTGTCTTCTGTGTGGGAACCACCAGATATTTTAAATCAGGACAGTGAAAGTCTTGTATTTGTACTGGCATTGGTTGGTCTGTGCACCTGTCCCTTGCCTGCTACAAGAGTCTGTAAGGACTTCTAGACGTCCTGCATATTATTCATGGTCTCCAACTTCAGCAGGTAGGAGGTAGAGGCCTAACACTCAAGCAGCATGGCATTTAGGATGTGTAGCTGTAGGAGAATCTCTGTAATTTTAGTGCAAAGCGTAGGACTGTCCTGGAGTCTTAGCAAGAGATCCACAAGGTTGCTGCAGTTTTGCAAGATGGAATAAAATGTGCTTGTAACTCTTAACTCCATTTGCAACTGTGAGAATTCTGTTTCTATGCATTGTTAGAAATTGAGTAGTGTGCCCAGAGTTACCAATGCAAACTTGATTTTTAAATAGAAAGCCAAACCTTTGTTTATTCAGAGAATTGAAGTCATTACTTGTTACCCATTCTAGACCTGCCACATTAAAAAATAAGCTGAGGAAACCTTGTAGTCACAAATGCATGTGAGTGGTGGAGGTTATGGTAGACTCCCCGACACCTGCTCCCACCTTCCCCTATTGAGAAGTTACTATGTAATATGAGGAGTTGCCCTAGGCTTGAGAGTTGGATGTGTCTTGTCTAAAGGAAGTGCTATTTTCTTGGCAGTGATTGGTTTAGAAGTTGGTGTGTGACTCAATTCCAGTCAAGAAGATGCAAGGAGAAATTTCCTGTAGATGTTTTAGAAAATTCTCTCTTTTTGAAAGTGTTAGATGAGAAACCAGTTTCTCTATCTTTTGTTGAATGTAAACAAGGAGCACATAGTTCTGATTGCTACTGGAAGCCATCTTAAGACTTCAAGGTCAAGTTAGGTTGAAGCTCTGGGCTAAGCATAAATACAGAAGGAACCAAAGTTTGATACCATGGTCGTCTTCAAATCATTCACCTTCAAAACCCATCACACCTCTGGCCTTCCAGTTGTGACAGTTGTGATGATTAAAACATTTCTTTGATGTAAAATGATTTAAATATTTTCCATACCTCATTTCTACTCCATTGTGCTATGCTACCCCTCCATTCAAACCACACCACCCAGTTGTGCTGCCTTCTTTCTGCCATTGTCTTCTTGACCCTTCGTTCATTGTTTTATACTCATTTAGACAATTGACAACAGATACATGTCTTCTCTACTCAAATCCTGCCATCATCCTGGGTGATTTCAACATTCTTGGGATGTCATACTTGACAGCTTTACATTAGGTACAGTGAACGACCTTTACTTCTGTTCCTCCCCAGCACTCATTTCTGAAGTCACATTCTCTAAAATCTGTGATTTTACTTTCAATCACAAAGCCGTATCCTGTCACTTCTCTTACCTGTACTATTTCCTTCCTTTCCACATAATGTGTTTTTCTTTTTCATCACACCCTCCCTCTTCTGGCTTCCTTCCTGGCTTCCCATTTGTTCAGTTTCTTCCTATTTCACTTCCCTCCCTGGATACACCAAAACCCGATGTTTTAACACCCCAATGGCCCCTTATCAATACTCCCACTTCTCTCTACCCTTTGGCCTTCTGCTAATTCTGGATATTCTTAGCTTTTAAGTAATCTGATCATTATTTTCACAGCTAATAGTTCTGGGCAGGGTGTTGCTGGAGGAGAAGCACATGATTAGACTGAATTCATGTGTTTGTTATTTTCAGTTCACCTGGATTTATGAACCATTCTTCTTTTTTTATATATTTTTTGAGATGGAGTCTTGCTCTGTTGCCCAGGCTGGAGTGCAGTGGTGCGATGGCAGCTCACTGCAAGCTCTGCCTCCCGGGTTCAAGAGATTCTTGTGCTTCAGACTCCCGAGTAGCTGGGATTATAGGTGCCCACGACAACGCCCGACTAATTTTTGTATTTTTAGTAGAGATGGGGTTTCACCATGTTGGTCAGGCTGGTCTTGAACTCCTGACCTCAAGTGATCTGCCTGCCTTGGTCTCCCAAATTGCTGGGATTACAAGCATGAGCCACCCCATTAGACCATTGTTTTTTTTTTTTTTTTTTTTTTTTGCTTTACTCATACTTTCCCCAGTAGTGACCATTGACAACATTTACCTAATCTTCAACTCTCTATTCTTTCTCTCAGTCCCTCATTCTTAGCAGACAGCCTGGCTTCTTGCTTCCCATGGAAAATAGAAACTACCAACATAACTTACCTCATGTTGGCTTATCCCCAATCCTGCTGCCTCCTTCCCCAGCTTTCCACCTTTTCCTTCTGTCTTCAAGGAAGAAGTACCTTCCCACTTAGTGGAGACCCCTCCTTCCGTGGAAACTCTTGACCTTATTAACTTTTGCAAGCTCTAGAGTTTTACCAATGATGTTCACAGCTTCTCGGTCCCTGTTTTCTCTGTTTCCATTTCTGTGGAGACCAGCACATCCTGGCTTACTCTTGGCAGAATCACTAGTAGCCACTTCCTGAGTTATACCTGACCGGAGCAGAGGGTACAGGGGGACCCTCAGCTTCACCAGCTGATGGCAAGGGAATTACCTAACCTGTTCAAGATTTAGCATTCAGATGCCTGGGGGGAGCCCCAAGCAATTTGTCTTCCCATTAATGTTTACTTTTAACTCTCTGTGACTCAGCTTTTGCCTCAAGCTCCTGTTTAGTGACCTGATCCCACACTGGGATTAGAATTTTAGCTCCCCTTTGCCTGCTTAGCTAATGTTCAGTTAGGCTGCCTTTTGTTGCAAAACTGCTTTTGTAGTAATCTTAAGCAAGAAGAAATCTTGTTAGAAGGATATGGAGATCTCCAGGAATCAATGAAAGACTGCAGGAAAATTTTGATGAAAGGGCAAGAACCAGAGCAGCTACAGAGGATAAGGACGCCTGGCTAGTCAATGGTGATTTTGCCATGACACTGTCATCATTACTGTGGCTATGAATGGATTCTGACTGTTTTGTTTCCTTTGTGTTACTTATTTATAACTCAAAGACTTGAGCAAGACCATCCAGTTGGCCTACCTGAATCACTTGCTTGTGCTGTGACTGCCAGGGTAGGAGCAAAGATAATGGCTGGGAGAGAATGGCTTCCTTCATGTTTCCTAGCAGGTAGGATGTTCATCCATCAAGACTGCCCTGGCAAGGGCTCTTCTGGCTTTCCAATATCCACATACATCCTTCTTCCCACACTTACAGTGATGAGACAAATGTTCTCATTTAATGTAATGCCTGAAAACAAGCTCATCCTCTCCCACTGGGACAAGAACTCCTGACTTGCTTCACTTGGAGACTAACCCAGTGGCTCACTTTTTCACTTCATTTCCTCAAAAAAGGAAATGCTGCAATTTTGTTTCCAACACAGGTAACTGCATTTTAAAATGATAGCCTCCATTGCTTCTGAGAACAATCTCAAGGAAATGTAGAACTATTAGAGTAAATAAGCAGGCCAGGCATGGTGACTCAAGCCTGTAACCCAACACTTTGGGAAGCCGAGGCAGGCAGATCACTCAAGACCAGGAGTTCGAGACTAGCCAGGTCAACATGGCAAAACCCCATCTCTACTAAAAATGCACATATTAGCCGGGCATGGTGGTGCCACCTATAGTCCAGGTACTCAGGAGGCTGAGGCAGGAGAATCACCACCCAGGAGGTGGAGGCTGTAGGGAGCTGAGATTATGCCACTGCACTCCAGCCAGAGTGTTTGAGACAGACACTCTGTCTCAAAAAAAAAAAAAAAAAAAAAAAAAAAAAAAAAAAAAAAAAAAAAAAAAAAAAAAAAAAAAAAAAAAAAAAAAACAATTTTTAAAAAAAAAAAAAAAAAAAAAAAAAAGAAAGAAAAAAGAATAGTAAATAAGCAGCATATTTACTTCAAAATGTAGTAAAGGACCTCTGACCTAATTTCCAAGGAAGTTTTTTCTTTTTATTTTAGCAGGCATTTCACCTATTGAAACAGGTGCACAATTACAAGTTCAAGGTTGAAATATGAACATTTCCCCTATTAAACCATGGCATAACCCAAGGACAAATAAGTTTCAGTGAAACAACAGCCACCAAGAAACACACACCAGTTTTCTCCATTTCCCCCATTATTGACTTTCATTATTTGTAGACTCTTCCTAGTCTACTACTGAAAGTGAAATCTAAATAGCACAATCATGGTATGACAAACAAAATGAGAGAACAAAATATTCCAGAGAAACCTGAGTGTTGAACATGAATGCCTGCTCTTTTCTCCTTCTGTTTCAGGCAAAGGAGTTGGGATCCCCTGTGGTTAGAACTACTTATTTTCTTAACACTCTATCATTCCCATTAAATCACATGGGATTGGGTTAGCAGCTTTTTTACTTTCTGTTACAATGTGGCAACTTCAAGTTAAATGCCTTTAATTAAAAGTCAAATTTCTCTAGACCAGTGGTCCGCAACCTTTTTGGCACCAGGATGGGTTTTGTGGAAGACAATTTTTTCCACCAGAAGTGGGGCAGAGGATGATTTCAGGATGATTCAAGTGCATTATATTTATTGTACACTTTATTTCCATTATTATTGCATTGTAATATATAATGAAATAATTATACAATTCACCATAATGTAGAATCAGTGGGGGCCTTGAGCTTGTCTTCCTGCAACTAGACAATCCCATCTGGGGGTGATGGGAGACAGATCTGTTAGGAGGTGGGGCTCAGGCAGTAATGCTTGCTAGCCTGGTGGCTCACCTCCTACAGTGTGGCCCAGGTCCTAACAGGCCACAGACCGGTACTGGAGGCTGGTGACTCCTGCTCTAGGCTGTTCAAATTCTAGGCCAGGACACCAATAAAGATGGACACATCCCCACCTGCTGGGATTTTCTTTATCATGTTGGTTATCAAGGTTGAAAGACAAAGCCAAATGCTTTGAATAGAAGTGTTCAACTGCTTCTTGGGGCTTTAGGAATCGAAATCACTGATATGGTTTTGCTGTGTCCCCACCCAAATCTTATCTTGAATTGTAGTTCCCATAATCCCCATGTGTCATGGGAGGGGCCTGGTGGGAGGTAATTGAATCATGGGGTCGGTTACCCTCATGTTATTCTCATGAGAGAGAGTGAGTTCTCATGAGATCTGATGGTTTTATAAGGGGCAGAAGCTCAGCTTCACTTGGCTCTCCTTCTTCCTGCCATCATGTGAAGAAGGACGTGTTTGCTTCCCCTTCCACCATGATTGTAAGTTTCCTGAGGCTTCCCCAGCCATGGGGAACTGTGAGTCAATTAAACCTCTTTGTAAATTACCCAGTCGCTGGGCAGTTCTTTATAGCAGCATGAGAATGGACTAATACAATCACTCAGTATGTTACCTGCCAATCTCAGATAGAACTCAGTGGATATGAAATCTAGTTTCCCTAGTCTTCAGTGTAGGCTAACAGCATATTATAGTAATAATTAGATTAATAGTAATATAATATTTTATAAATATTTGAGGATTTACTAATTGAAATGATCATAAAACTTTATTAGTGTGTCAATTATTTACACTATAAGTTAGTAATTATGCAATTCACATTGTTTTGTGTTTCTTATTTATTTGCATTGCTATATTTGATTTTTTCACAATTTACATCAGTTTTAGTGGATTTAGCAGTTATGGAAATGTGCTGCTCAGATCTCCTGCTGTGGGAAAGTTGTAACTGGTGCATAGCTGATGGGCTCTGAATCTACCATTGCATTTCTTCAAAGGCTGCATTTCCCACAAGCTGCTCTCAGCCAATACCTGAGAATGGCAGGGACATTAAGGTAGGTCAAACCCTGCAAAGAGCAGGTATCTTCCACAGGGTGACTTTGACTTGAATATGTCTCATTTGTCTGGCTGATGCTTCTTAAAATGTCCCTGCATTCTGAGAATCTACTTATCCAACCCTTTCTCTCCTCTCACCTTCAAACTGTCAGAATTTGTACTATTGTCTGAAGGCCGGCCTTGTCTCTTCTAGCTCCCTCTCATTCCCATCTTCATGTCTGCTTTTGGAGGATCTAAACTAATGCAAGAGATACTGATAGTGTTCTAAGAGGCAGTAGTGTGATCTTGTTGAATGCTCAACTACTTACCTTCAGCCTCCATATCATATGAAATAACTAAATATCTTTGTTATTTCTTCTTTAAACATTTTTATTGTGAAATACATGCAAATATATAGGAATGTGCACAAAACAAGATCGTACAGCCTAATGAATGATCGTTAAGCAAATGCTCATGGAACCACCAGAAAGGTCATGAAATAGGACATTGCCAGAACCTAGAAGGTCCCCAAATGTGTTCTCCTAGACATTACTTCTTCTCTGCCATATGGAGAAAGAACTTTAGTAACTTTTAAGGCAATAGCGTTTTTGCATTGGTTTACAGTTTTCTCTCCTAAGCATGTATCCCCACACAATGAACTTTCATTTTGCCTTCTTTTTTTCACTTTATATAAATGGAGTCATGCACTATATTTTGTCTTGCATCTTTCACTCATTATGTGCTTAATATTCATCCATGCTTATCATATATTTCTAGGTTGTTAAATTTTATTGCAATATACTACCCCACCTTACAATATATGAACTTAGTTATCCATTTTCTATTAACAGATACTTGAATTATTTCAAGATTGGGATTATTAAAAAAATGCTGTGGGCATTGCTGGATCTGTTTCTTAGTGCGTATGCATGCATTTGTTTCGTATCTCCTAGCATAGTGCTTGAATTTCTGATCACAGGATATGTGTACCTTCACTTTAAAGAGAATAGTGGACTGGTTTCCAAAGTTATTATATCAATTTACACTCCCACCTGCAGTGTGTAAGTTGCTCTGCACCCTCACCAATACCTGCTATTGTCAGTCTGTTTAAAGAAAAATAAAAAGCCAAAAGTTAGAGAAATCACCTCTTTAGGAGAAGTGAGAAATGATGCTTTAGAGTGGAAGTTAACATGCATATTGTGAAAAGTATGAGTCAGGAAGATATGGATTTTTTTCTCCTTCTGTAAATGGATCTTTAATGGTATTTACTTTGAGAAGGTGTTGTAGGAATAGGTAACATAATTCATGCAAAGTACTTAGAATAGTGGCTAAAACATGATAAAGAATCATAAGTACTATAATCATAAACTAATCATAAATACGATTGCTTCTATTTTTAATTTCCATGGAAGAAAAGGTATTTGGAACAAATAGAAGTTTGAAAGGAAATACTGAAATATTGAGCAGTTTGGTAGAAAAGATATATTCTGGACAGAAAGAAACTTAGAAGCAAAACCATCTGTGGAGAGTGAGATGCTTTGGCTGCCACATGGAGGAGTAGAAGGAGGATAATTCTGGAAATTGGGATTGAGAGAGCCTTGAGTACAGGGAAGAGCTTTAATGATGGATGAGGTATTTAGATCCCTTCTTTTCTACTTTGACACTTGAGGAAGTTTTTTTTTTTTTTTTTTTTTTTTTTTGAGATGCAGTTTCATTCTTGTTGTCCAGGCTGGAGTGCAATGGCATGATCTTGGCTCACTACAACCTCCACCTCCCGGGTTAAAGAGATTCTCCTGCCTCAGCCTCCCGAGTAACTGGGATTACAGCTATGCACCATCACGCCCGGCTAATTTTGTATTTTTAGTAGAGATGGGGTTTCTCCATGTTGGTCAGGCTGGTCTCGAACTCCCAACCTCA
>NW_016807758.1:3035415-3042295 GCF_001698545.2 Rhinopithecus bieti
TTTTTTTTTTTTTTTTTTTTTTTTTTTTGAGATGCAGTTTCATTCTTGTTGTCCAGGCTGGAGTGCAATGGCATGATCTTGGCTCACTACAACCTCCACCTCCCGGGTTAAAGAGATTCTCCTGCCTCAGCCTCCCGAGTAACTGGGATTACAGCTATGCACCATCACGCCCGGCTAATTTTGTATTTTTAGTAGAGATGGGGTTTCTCCATGTTGGTCAGGCTGGTCTCGAACTCCCAACCTCAGGTGATCTGCCTGGCTCGGCCTCCCAAAGTGCTGGGATTACAGACATAAGCCACTGCGCCTGGCCTTTTTTTTTCCCCCCAATTTTTCCTGTTGTTTCTGCATACTGGCCTTGTATTATTCTGTTTTCATGCTGCTGATAAAGACATATCCAGGACTGGATAATTTATAAAGAAAAAGAGCTTCAATGGACTCAGTTTCACATGGATGGGGAGGCCTCATAATCATGATGGGAGGTAAAAGGCATATCTTATATGGTGGCAGGCAAGAGAGAATAAGAGCCAAGTGAAAGGGGTTTCCCCTTATAAAATCATTAGATCTTTATTCACCACCATGAAAACAGTATGGGGGAAACCGCCCCAATGATTCGATTAACTCCCACCATGTCCCTCCCACAACATGTGGGAATTATGGGAGCTGCAATTCAAACAAGATTTGGGTGAGGACACAGCCAAACCATATCAGGCCTCTTCCTTGATTAGTTCCTATTCCTTGTTTTATCGTTTTAAGTTATTACATCATTATGGCAAGTTGCAGAAAAATGATCACAGATTCTTTCCCTTCCACTAAGAAGCCCAGTCTATCTCCGTAATTCTTGAATCTGGACTGGCCCTGTGATATGGTTCAGCTGTGTCCTCACCCCAATCTCACCTTGAATTGTAATAATCCCCAGGTGTTGTGGTGGGGCCAGGTGGAGATAATGGATCATGGGCGTGGTTACCCCCATACTGTTCTCGTGGTAGTGAATAAATCTCGTGAGATCTGATAGTTTTATAAATGGGAGTTCCTCTGCACAAGTTCTCTCTTGCCTGCTTCCATGTAAGACGTCCCTTTGCCCTTCCTTCATCTCCATTATCATTGTGAGGCTTCTTTGGCCATGTGGAGCTGTGAGTTCATTAAACCTCTTTCCTTTATAAATTACTCAGTCTTAGGTATGCCTTTATTAGTGGTGTGAGAATGGACTAATACACCCTGTGACTCATTTAGGCCGACTGATTGTGGGAGATAAGGCATGGTATGAATTCTGAGCCTAAGGCTCAGTAAGTTCTCCACAATTCTGTCTACTTTCTTGGAACACTCAGATTACCATGGGAACAAACCCTCACTAGCTTGCCGTAGTGACCACATGGAAAGGGGCTCCAGGAGTCCCATTCATCCCAGACGACACCAGCTTAAAGCAGTCAGACCTGGCCAATCCACAAGATGACCAAGGACATAGGAGTGAGCCCACCTAAGATTATCCCAGCCCAGCCCAGCCCAGCCTAGAAGAGCCACTCTAACTGCTGACTGCAAAAATGAGTAGTTGTTTTAAGTCACTAAATCCTGGGGAACTCTGTTATGCAGCAAAACCTAACTGATGCACACAAACTTATTTTAGAGTCTCCTTCAGATTATTCTACCACTTAGTTCTCAAAGTGACAATTTTTTCTCTTTGCTGTATCTGCTAATTCTGCATTATGGTGGTTCATTTCTTTACAAAGGTTCTAATTTTTTATGGAGACCCATTTGAAGTGAAGAATTTTGTTGAGAGCCTCTGCATTTCCTAGTTATGATTGTAAAAGATCGGTTTTTAGTTTTCTTCTCCTTGAACCCTAGCAATTTCAATAGTCTGAATGAAGCATTAATTTTTTGGCTTGTAAATTTTGCACTATGTGAGTGGTTTAAAATTGTATATGGATGGCAAGATTGTTTTCTGTTACTTTGGTTGGATAATTTTTCTAAATGCACTTTTCATAAGTTGGGAAGCTTTTCTTGATTCTCAGTATTACCTGGGGACTCAATTTAAGCTCCTCCACTTTGAGCCGCCTGAAGCTACCTTTGTGTTCTCTAATGGGTATTAAAACCTCCACCCTACAGGGCAGTTTAACATTTTGACTTCTGAAAATAGTTTTGTTTTTTGTTTGTTTTTGTATCCATGTTTGTTTCTATATATGTCAGGTCAATCTATAATGTTTCTGTACATCTGGCTAGGATTCTGAAGCACTGATGACTGTCTGCTGAGTAACTGCTACAAATTTAAAGTACATTCATTATTGGTTCTACTCCCTCTATTAGCTTCATTCAGCCTCTTTAATTATCTCTCTTATCCTGTCTCCCCCGAGCAGTTTATAAGCTTGTTGATGGAAAGGACCTCATTTTGTTCTTTTGTATTCTGCCTTTTCAAAATATCTAGGATAATAAATGTTCAAAATATATTTTAAAATCCACTTTTAAAATGTATAATTTAAAATAATTTGTGAAGTAACAGGCTCCATGGAAAGTTTTAAAAATATACATTAACTGTCAAAAGAACTATATCTGCCACCCCAAACAGGATTCAGATTATGAAATGCAAGTGATAGTTTTCTTTACAGTTTGTGAAGGTTGAGAAAATACTGAAGAGTGCCTTATTAATGTGAATCTTCCCACTGAGGTCACATGAACATCAGAGTCACCTCTCTGACCTGCTTTCTATCACCTTAGAGCCAACCTTTTTTTTTTTTTTTATATAAGTTTGATATACAGTCTTCTTATGTTGCTCAGGATGGAGTATGGTGGCACAGTCATGGCTCACTGCAGTCTTGACCTCCCAGGCTCAAGTGATCCTTCCACTTTAGTCTCCTGAGTAGTTGGGACTGCCCATACCACCGTGCCCAACTAATTTTTTAAAAAATTGTTTCTAGAAACAAGGTCTTGCTGTGTTGCCCAGGCTGGTCTTGAGCTCCTGGGCTCAAGAAATCTGCCTGCCTCGGCCTTCTTAAGTGTTGGGATTACAGGCGTGAGCCACCGCACCTGACCCTAAGAAGGATATTTTAAAGGATAAACATCCAGATGAAAAGATACAAGGCTGAGGTCTGGAAGGGGTGTGCCACCCTCCCAGCACTTGGATGAATTCTTCTTCATTTTCCTGTTGGCCTCCGTGTGTTTAGTTTTCTGGAAGCTCTAATCATTTTTAATCCAGTCATTGCTGTGTCTACCAGGCACGGCAAGTGAAACTAGACTTCCCCTTGTCTTAGTTGCACTGTGAGTGTTGTGCTTTCTCCTGTGGGCTTCTTTGTCACAGCCTTATAGAGATGCCTGGGGGAACGTATTCTGCCATTCTGATGCATGGACAAACCTAAAAGGGAGAAAGTACGAACCCTCCATGTGGCAATGCTTGACCAGTAGAAGATGGGCGACTGGATGAGTCCTCTGCTTTTTCAATCCCCCAGGTTGATAACCCTGCGTCACATCAACACGGCTTCTCAGAGAGTCTCCAGGAGGTGGGAGGATCAAGGCTCTTTTGCCCATAGTGATGACCAGTTTGGTAACATATGTTTGGCTTGACTTTCATCAATTTCTTTCTACTAAGTCCCTTACTCTTGTTCCTTAGGATTACTGCCCCTAAATTTCTCTCACCTTGTCTCAGGAAACGCAGGCTAAGACTGGGAAATGAAACTGGTATATCAGAGAACAGTTGGTAAAGAGGCCCAACTTCCCTGAAGGAAGGTTTAACTTTATCAGTCAATTCAAAAATCTTTAGAAACATATGTCTGGTTGAGAAAAAATTGGCCAAGTTGAAGAGAATGTCTTTTAGAATTCCAGAGGCTGGAGAGACCTGCAGAAGGACATCGTTGATTCTGGTGAAGGAATTATTAAGCCACAGATGCTTAGGAGGTTGAATTGGTAGGGAAGGGTGTACAGGTAGTGCAGAGACAAAATAAGGCAGAACTTTCAAAGCAACTAAATGTTTTTCTCCCATATTGCGAGCTCTGCGTTCTCCGCTAACTTCCTCTCTTTTTCTCCATTGAAAAGGATGTATTTTGGCATTGTTTAAGAGAAGTGCTGGAACCATGTGGCTCCAACTGATAATTGAATCAAGAATCTGGTGTCTAACGTGGGTAGACCAGATGGCTAACAGCTTCTGCAAAATGTTACTCGAATAAAGCCCATTCTTCTGTGACTAATAAACTGTATGTGGCAATAAGATATTTAGAAGGTTGAGGCCAAAGAGAATAAAATGCTCTCTAGGCCCTCTAACCCTAGTTGATTTCCTGCCTTGACCAAATTGCTTACAGCGCGTGTCTCAATTAGCTGGGGAATTTTTTGTGCATATGTTTCACGGTGGTGCTGATAAGCTCTGGTGTTAGTAGTGGACACCGGTTTGATTTTAACCACAACTTTCTTTTGGGAATTATGCTTAGGGTAACTTGAACAGAGACTTATGAGACAAAGGGAAACGTAATCTATCTCTTGAGTGAACATTTATCGAATAGAACAGTGTATAAAACTTACCATATCAAGAAAAGCCAGCTTCTATATGAAATGTGGCTTCTCTCAAGTTTAAATAGATTGTTATATAAATAATAGGTGGCAGTGAAAATAGCAAGAACAACAAGTTATCAAGAGTCTACCTGTGCGAGGCTAAATACTGTGGCTACTTTCCGTACAGCATTTCTAGTCCTCAGAACAACTCTGCAAGGTAAATATTATTATCCTCATTTTCCAGTTGAAGAAAGTGTGCTTTCAAGGACACACTGCTGGTAAATTGCAGTGCTTCAATTAGAATAATCATTGTCACTGTAATCATAAAGATTGCTGGCATTTGTTATGTACATACTGATGACCACATCTGGGATGAGCACTTTACATATGATTTAAAAATTTAATTCTCATAATAATCCCTTGAGTTAGTTCATGCCTATTCTAGAAGAAGGAAATGATTTTTGAAGGTTAACTTCATCAAGGTCATGCAATGGGCAAATAGCAGCTCTGGGATTTTAATTGAGATATGAAGGGCTCTTAAGCCTTCATTTATCCCATGAAGGCTCTGAAAACAGATTTCTTATATCCTGCCCTGTGCATGATAGAAACGTGTCTCAACCGACATGGTTCTATCAAGCATATGACAGAGTAACTTCCAGTTCCCACTATTGCCCCTAAGGGTCTGGCTAAGGCTGCTCTCTTTAAGAAGCTGCTAACCTCTCTAGTTTAAACAATGTGCAAAACAACTAATGCGAGTAAAATGCCTTCCTCCAAGGCCTCTTTTATTAGCAATTCATTTTCTGGAGTAACATAACCTAGAGATAGCTCTGCAGGGTCAACCAGTGAAACAGTGGTAACTTCAGTGCCTCAGTAAAGCAATGAACAAGAGTTAATGGAAATTAGGCACATTTTTATGGTAAATCAGTTCCATTTGTGAGATTTGCCGAAACGGTGTCTAAGGAGCCATGACAAGCTAGAAAACTACATTGACAATTGATTCCAAAATCTGCTGTCATATTCTCCTTCCTTCTGACGTGGCATGTTTCTCTCTTAATTGGCAAAATTATAGATCCCTGGGATTCTAGGTAGGAAGAAATAATTTTAAATGTAGGTTGCATAGCAACATTTTGGGTTTTAGCAAAGCATCTTTGACATTCCTGTCTTCAGAGAGGAACCTAAGGATGATACAAACGAGGAAAGAAACAGAAAAACACAGTCTTGTTTTTATTTCTAGACTTGCCAATGAAGTGTTAGACAATTTCCTTATTTTCTATTAGAGTCCCCAAACACCCAACCTTTCCTTTTACACTCCCCCTTTTCCTTTCTTTTTTTTTTTTTTTTGAGACAGAGTCTTACTCTGTCTGTCACCCAGGCTGGAGTGCAGTGGTGTGATCTCCACTTACTGCAACCTCCACCTCCTGAGTTAAAGTGATTCTTCCACCTCAGCCTCCTGAGTAGCTGGGACTACAGGTGTGCGCCACCATGCCTGGCTAATTTTTGTATTTTTTGGTAGAAACAGGGTTTTACCATGTTGGCCAGGCTGGTCTCGAACTCCTGATCTCAAGTGATCCACCTGCCTCAGCCTCCCAAAGTGCTGGGATGACAGGTGTGAGCCACAGTGCTCTGTCCTTTAACATTTTTTACTTAAATAAAAAGCAGAACTTTTGTTGAGTTCCTTAAAATGAAAGTAAAGTCTATTAGCTAATGCCTAAATCACAGAATAATAAGTGATATAAATCTACAGCATGCAAAAATAGTTTTCATACACAGTTGCATTGTGTATGAAATTGCAAGCTAAAGCTAGTGAATTGCAAGCTAAATTGTGAATTGCATTGTGTGTGATTTGCATCCTGTCTGAAATTGCAAGCTGAAGCTAGTGAATTGCAAGCTAAAGTACATGGATAGAAATAAGACCCACTGCTAATTAGCTGTAGTAAATTGGAAAAGGCTATTGATCTCTGTGAACAGTTTCTATATCTATAAATTGGGATTATTGGTTTTCAGTGCCTCTAATATTGTTCTAGGCCCTAAGATTTTTGTGTATTATATCCTACACAAATGCAAGATCATAGTATAGACAATATGTTATGCCCAGACCGTTTATTCCCTGAAGAAGACCACCAGAGTCCAGAGTCAAAGCCAAGCGGCAAGGATCTTTACTGCAAGTTCAAACTTGGTCCCTCTGCTCCACAGCATACAAGAGGGCCCCGAACGATGCATGTGCTCACTTTTTATAGCCTGATGTAAACAGGATATGTAAGGTTACAGAGAAACAAGGGAATTCTTTGGGTTACAGCATTACAATTGGTTAACATTTTAAGTTATACATTTAGCAGTTTTTTTATTGGTTCCCGCGCTTTCAGTAAAACCACTCCACAAACGGTTGTGACCTTATCGGGGACTCTCCAGGTGG
>NW_016807758.1:3046337-3049407 GCF_001698545.2 Rhinopithecus bieti
ATGGAGGAATGTTTGTACTGGGCCCAGGACTGAGACATATGGAGGAATGTTTGTACTGGGCCCAGGACTGAGATATATGTTTGATTTCTTACAAATACTCAAGAAGAAAAGATGAGGAATTCTTGGCTATAACCTGCTAATTTATATGTCTGTTGTATGGCTTATGTTTTTTCTATACTGCTTTTCTTAAAGGGACACAAGTGAGTTACCATTGTCCTGTAATTTCTGTTTAGAGACCCTTTTCTTTCTTTTTTTTTTTTTTGAGATGGAGTCTCGCTCTGTCACCCAGGCTGGAGTGCAGTGGCCGGATCTCAACTCACTGCAAGCTCTGCCTCCCGGGTTCATGCCATTCTCCTGCCTCAGCCTCCCGAGTAGCTGGGACTACAGGTGCCGCCACCACGCCTGGCTAATTTTTTGTACTTTTTAGTAGAGACAGGGTTTCATCGTGTTAGCCAGGATGGTCTCAATCTCCTGACCTCGTGATCCGCCCATCTCGGCCTCCCAAAGTGCTGGGATTACAGGCTTGAGCCACTGTGCCCGGCCAAGACCCTTTTCGAAGAGAGAAATCCTGCTGGCTCTCACTGGCCTTTGATTTGACAGTGTCACCAGAAAAGAATATATATCTTCCTGTGATTTAACAAAGTCCAGACTCTTGAAAGAAAGGACAGAACCCAGGGGGTTGATCTGATTTTCCAGATCCTTTAATGTGAATTGAATGCAAGCTCATGAGGATGTCTTTCATCGGCTAACATCTTCCCTTTCTTCTCATATCCCAAATAAGGGGAGACAGTACAGAACCTGGGTCACGTGAAAGGGCAAGTAGGCATGCCTGCCTACTCTTTCCCCATGCCCCAAGAAATAAGAGAGTTCTATATGTGTTGATTGCCTTACTGAAGTAAGCCACTTACTGTGGTAAAGCATATGTGAAGGCCTTACTTTTTTTTTCTTTTCTCTTTTTTTTTTCTCAGATGGAGTTTTGCTCTTTTGCCCAGGCTGGAGTGAAGTGGTGTGATCTCGGCTCACTGCAGCCCAACCTCCGCCTCCTGGGTTCAAGTGATTCTCCTGCCTCAGCCTCCCGAGTACCTGGGATTACAAGCCTACACCACCTCACCTGGCTAGTCTTTGTTAGAGATGGGGATTTTACTATATTGACGAGGCTGGTCTCGAACTCCTGACCTCAGGTGATCCAGCTGCCTCAGCCTTTCAGAGTATTATGATTGCAGGCATGAGTCACAGTGCCTGACTGGGCCTTACTGTTTTTACTTTACAGATAGAGAAACTGAGGTACGGATAGAGAAACTGAGGTATGGCATGATTAATACCTAAAAAATTACACAGCTAGACACTTGTGGAGTAGGAATTCAGTTCTAGATGTGTCTCTACTGCTGTCCCTAAATGCTGGGTCCATGGTGCTGTAAAAGCAGGGGACATCCCATGGCCTGCAGCAATTGTTGACAGTGAGTTAGATTGTTTCTCTGTTTTTAAGTTCAAGGATGTGAGTTGAATTAGTAAATGTTTTATAGTGGAGTGTATTAAAAAAATGTGCGGCTAGGCATGGTGGCTCACGCCCTAATCCACCTGAGGTCAGGAGTTCAACACAAGCCTGGCCAACATGGCAAAACCCTGTCTCTACTAAAAATTAGATGGGTGTGGTGGTGAGTGTTCATAATCCCAGTTGCTTGGGAGGCTGAGGTGGGAGAATCGCTTGAATCCCGGAGGTGGAGGTCACAGTGAACTGAGATCGTGCCTCTGCACTCCAGCCTGGGCAACAGAGGGAGACTCTGTCTCAAAAAAAAAAAAAAAAAAAAAAGTTCTAGGCCGGGTGTGGTGGCTCATGCTTGCATTTGCAGCATGTCTAGAGGCCGAGGCGGGAGGATTGCTTGAGATAAGGAGTTTGAGACCAGCCTGGGCAACACAGCAACCCTGCCTATACAAAAAAATTAAACAATTAGCTGTAGTGAGCCATGATTGCACCACTGCACTCTAGCCTGGGCAACAGAGTGAGACTCTGTTAAAAAAAAAGAAAAAAAAAGGTGCTTTGAACAACTTCGTTAGGAATTTGTGCTGACTCAGTTTTTTTGTACCTACCGATTTTTTAAATGGCTTTAAAAGTAAGTGATGCTCAGAGAAGATAATAAAATATGTATCTATAGTAGAGAGGTTGGGAGCAGGGGGTCCATATCTACCAGGAGGCAGCCTCTGATAATAGTCTTCACACAGGGCTTTGCACAAGTACATCAGTGATGAAATTTAGGAAAAAAAATAGCCTTTCCCCAAACCCCTGAGGGAGGTGAGTCAGTGATGAAGAGGTATTAGCAACACCGTATTTTCTTTAGGCCTAATCAGAACATGTTGGCTAAGATTTCTGAAAATCAAATTATAAACAGGCAGCTGATGTCTTCATAAAAGGCAATATCTTTTTGGGTGAAGCAGCAGCAGCCACAAGAACATAGCAAAGAAAGAAAAGGTGTAGGTGGTTTTCCCCTTTATTTTCACAATTTCATTTTATAGATTGCTCAGTAACATCTGTTGGTTATTGAAAATCCCACGAAGAAAATTAAAGACCCACTGTTCATGGCTTTGCAAACAAACACTGGGGAGTAGCTCATTTCTGAACATGTAACTACAAGGCGTGCTCCAGCGTTATCTCAGTTTGCCCTCGTTTCCTTATTCTTGTGAAGGCGAAGGACGGTGGTTTCTTTTACATAGACTCTGCCTGCCCTTTCCCTGCAACTCACCAAAGCAAAATAAACGATACTTTGGAAAATCCTGTCAAACATAGCTTGGATTTGATATTTCTATTGACATTTTCCAGTTATACCAGACAAAAACTAGATATGTTGCTCTCTCCCTCCCTCCTTTCTTTCCTTTCTCTCTCCCATCTTTATTTTGTTTTACTTTTGTTCATATCAAAGATATAAAGGTATAAAGCTGAAAGTCAAATAATTATGAAGAACAGCAGTTCCCTGTTCTTATCTGCTCATCTTCTTCTTGCTAGGGAAAACTACATTCCCCCATTTTCCTTCCTTCCGTCCTTCCTTCCTTCCTTCCTTCCTTCCTTCCTTCCTTC
>NW_016807758.1:3049880-3054387 GCF_001698545.2 Rhinopithecus bieti
TTTCTTTCTTTCTTTCTTTCTTTCTTTCTCTCTCTCTCTCCTTCCTTCCTTCTTTCCTTCTTTCCTTCCTCTTTTTCTCTTTCTTTCTCTCTTTCCTTCATCCCTTCCTTTCTCCTTCCCTCCCTCCTTCCCTTCCTTCCTTCATTTCTCCCCCTCTCTCTTTCTCCTTCTTTCCCTCCTTTCTTTCTCTCTCTCTCTTTTTTTTTTTAAAGATGAGCTTCCACTATGTTGCTTAGGCTGAATCACTTCCTGGGCCCAAGTGACCCTCCTATCTCAGTCTTCCCAAGTAGCTGGTACTACAGGTGCACACTACTGTGCCTGGCTTGTATTTACTTTTTTGTCTCTAAATAGCATGCTCCCATGACTGCTTTATTTTCAGTTGAAAATACCAGATGTTGTGGTTCTCACTTTCCTTATTATTAAAATGAAAGCATGACTATCAGCTTTACAGTATGGTTGCAAAGACTGTATGGTGCCACCATGTTAAAACTCTATACCCATTGACACAGATTCAACTTGGAAGAGTTTATCCTTCACAAATACTCAAATAACAGCACAGAAATATGAAAAGGAGGAGTATTGCTTATAATAGGATAAAACTAGAAATAAGGCTGGGCGCAGTGGCTCACGCCTCACTCCCTTGGGAGGCTGAGGCAAGCGGATCACCTGAGGTCAGTTTGAGACCCGCCTGGCCAACATGGTGAAACACCATCTCTATACTAAAAATACAAAAATGAGCTGGGCATGGTGGTGCACACCTCTAATCCCAGCTACTCGGGAGGCTGAAGCAGGAGAATTGCTTGAACTTGAACCCAAGAGGTGGAGGTTGCAGTGAGTCAAGATCATGCCACAGCCCTCCAGCTTGGGCAACAGAGTCGGATGCTGTCTCAGAAAAAAAAAAAAAAAAAAAAAAAAAGAAGTAATCATGAATAGAAACTGCAGCTCTTAGAAAGAATGAGGAAGGCAGATTTTATGTACTGGTAGAACAATCTTGCAATTATTTAAGCAAGTAAACACAAGGCAAATTTGTATGTATAGTATGATATCATTTAGGTAAAACAAGTCAGTATGCTCATATGTATATGAGCATAAGTATTTGCACTTTAAAAAAATCTGGAAGGAAAGATTTGAAGTGTTGAAAATGGTTACTTCTGGGGAGTGGAATTAGGGAATGGTTAAGTAGGATGGGGTGTTTTTGATTTCCACTTTATACACTTCCATAATTTTTTTGCTTTTATTTTTTAGTATCAAAAAAAGATCGGAAGAAAACATTAAATGACATAACACTTGACTCTTTATGAAATTGGAGGTTAGCTTTTTTTCTTTTTCACTGTTTTTTTCTCCACCTCCACCCCCACCCTGTTCCTATCCATATTGTCCGTTGTAGATGGATGGACTCCAGAGAGTTAACAGCCTGGAGGGCTGCACAAAGTCAGGCTTCCTTTGTTGTGAATATAGCCTAGAGCAGCTGGGAGATTATTATTGCGGACACCATACCAGCAATGAGGTCATTTTCTGTCTTCCAGCATCCTTTGAGAAGTGCACGTAGTTATTGTGCCCAGTGAATGCTAGACTGGAAATCCAATCATACCTACCAGGGCTGAGGGTGTTGTCCTATAGGCTGACAGTGAATGTCTGTTCCTTAAGATAAGGGAACTGGCTTTATGCCATTAAAAGTTACCTTGTCAAACACTGCGGTGCCTATATCCTTCTTAGTTCTTTAGAGATGTTTGGGGTAGATTTCCTTAAGCCATAATCTAATGATTGAAATAAAACTATTGTGCTCCAGGACCTCTTTCTATTTCCCCCTCTCTCTAAATTAAATTAATTTTTTATTTTATCTTTTATTTATTTATTTTTTTGAGACAGGATCTTGCCCTATCACCCAGGCTGGAGTACAGTGGTACGATCATGGCTCACTGCAGTCTCCACCTCCTGGGCTCAAGTGATCCTCCCATTTCAGCCTTCTGAGTAGCTGGGATTACAGAAGTGTGCTACCATGCCCGGCTAACTTTTATTATTTATTTATTTATTTTGAGATGGAGTCTCAAAACGATCTTGAGATAGGATCTTGTTCTGTCACCGAGGCTGGAGTGCAGTGGCATGATCTCGGCTCACTGCAACCTCTGCCTCCTGGTTCAAGCGATTCTCCTGCCCCAGTCTCCTGAGTAGCTGGGATTCAGGCATGCACCACCACACCTGGCTAATTTTTGTATTTTTAGTAGAGACGGGGTTTCACAATGTTGGCCAGGCTGATCTCGAACTCCTGACCTCAAGTGATTCACTGGCCTTGACCTCTCAAAGCGGTGGGATTACAGGCGTGACTCACCACACCCGACCTTTTAAAGATTTTTTTTGTAGAGACAGGGTCTTACTATGTTGCCCAGACTGGTCTTGAACTCCTGGGCTCAAGCAATCCTTCTGCCTTGGCGTCCCAAAGTGCTGGGACTACAGGTATGAGCCACCATGCCCAGGCTTATTTTATTTTACTTTAGAGAAGGGGCTTTCTATGTTGCCCAGGTTGGTCTTGAACTCCTGGGATCAAGTGATCCTCCTGCCTCAGCCTTCCAAGTAGCTGGATCTACAGATGCGCACCACCATGCCTGGCTTTGTATTTTAATTTTTATGAAGATAATCATGTGCATAGTTTAAAAGGTCAAATAGTTTAGGCTGAAAAAAAGGGCTTGCTTGTTCCACCTTTCCCATTTCATGAAAACAAAACTATACCTAAGAGGCAATACCACACTTAACACTTTTAGTTATTTTCCCACATTTTAAAAGTAACACACTTTTACTTCTGTTTTTTGATTTCCTGTTTCAGATGTTATCTATTTATTTTCTACTATAGAATGTAAAATTTATTATGTTTTATGCCTGTCTACCTTCCCCAACGTACTCCTCCCATTTCTACCCATTGCCAATATATTTAGTCACAATTTTTTGGATAAATCAACATCCAGAGTTTACCTTATTGTGATATGCATAATTATTTTCAGAGATGAGTCACACAGTGGTTGGACAACAATTCTTTATGGGTCATTTATATTTCTGTGCATTTTAAGAGCACAGGTAGTGACAGGTTTTGTTCCAGACTGCGATTTTCAGGATATAAATACAGTGAATAGCCTTGGACTATAGTGACAGCATCTCCCTCCAGAGCAGATGACAGATGTGTTTACTATCCAGTATGGTAAAGACGATGTCTTCCACTGGGCCAAAAGGCACGTAGGTTCGCTTTCAATCCATTATAAAAGACTGAGGTACCCCAAGCTTTTAGCTGTGATCCAAACGCCCTGCATATGCAGCATCTGCCTTGGATACTCTTTGTCACTGCCATGGTACCTGGAGGGCAAGGGGAACCAGAGTGACCATAAAGCTCATGCTGCTTACTGTTTTGTGAGTGATAAAATCCTTTGCCTCTGACCTGGGAGTCTCACGTCTTCCCCCAGCATCCATGAAACTATGGCAGGCTAACTTGTTGGCTTGCAAATAAGGTACAGTCTCAGACCATTCCCAGTTCTTTACCATAGTAAACTGGCTTCATTTCCTTTCTTTTTTCTTGTACTTAAAATTTCTCAGGCTTAATATTTGTGTGTGTGTGTGTGTGTGTGTGTGTGTTCTTTGTTAAGTTTGTACATCCTGATGAGATACACTGGGAACAGCACAGCATAATTTTCACAATATTGCTGTGAAGGATACCTGTCCTGTGTGGTCTCGAGAAACACTGTGATGGTCATTACATGGAATATGAAGCTTTTAGCCTTTATTTTTATTTTTTGAGATGGAGTCTCGCACTGTCACCAGACTGGTGTGCAGTGGCATGATCTCGGTTCACTGCAACCTCTGCCTCCTGGGTTCAAATGATTCTCATGCCTCAGCCTCCTGAGCAGCTAGGACCACAGGCATGTGCCACCACGCATGGCTAATTTTTTTGGATTTTTAGTAGAGCCAGGGTTTCACTTTGTTGGCCAGGATGGTCTCGATCTCTTGACCTAAAGATCCGCCCGCCTCGGCCTTCCAAAGTGCTGGGATTATAGGCATGAGCCACTGCCCCTGGCCGCTTTTACTCTTTAAAAATGGTTAAGGACATCAAAGGCAGAATTATTGTTTTAGGTTGAATGAATATGATGAGACATAAGAACTACATGCAACATATATTCCTTGGAACAATCCTGAACCAGAAAGGAAAAAGAGAGAGTTTGGACAGTTGGCAAAATTTGAAAGGGAGAGTTTTCTTGTTTCAGGGAAATACACACTGGATTATTTAGGGATAATGGGATATTGTGTCTGAAGATTTCTTTTAAAAAGTTCAGAGTATGACTAATGATAATGGATCACTTCCTCTCCCTACATATACACAGAGAGACAGGGTTGGTGTTCACGCATATTCAGAAAAATGTTAATGTTTAGAGAATCTGAATGAAAGGGATACAGGAATTCTTTGTTCTGATCTGAAAGTTTTTATGTAAGTTATTTTAAAATAAATTACTTTTATAAAGAGTGGCAG
>NW_016807758.1:3058470-3060775 GCF_001698545.2 Rhinopithecus bieti
AAAAAAAAAAAAAAAAAAAAAAAAAAGTTCCACGTTCCTGTGAAGTTGAAGCTTATCAAGTGTCAGGTTTTATTGTAGAGTGCTCAGGCAGGAGCTGGCTGTCTTGGGGAATTCCTGGCTGTCAGTATTTATAGGGCGAGACAGTTTCCCCAGAGGACGTTTTCATTATCTCCTATGATGGAGTAGAAGTCTGACAGTCATTGTTCTGTGGGCCTACTACCAGAAGGGAACTAGAAATCTCACTCTTCTGAAAGTAGACTGATTGAACATCTATGTTATCCAATGAACGTCTATGTTACTAATAAGAAACCTACCATATTTTGTGACGTGTAGTCAATGGCCTGCATGGACTGTGGGAGGAGACTGAAGAGTCTATTATCTCCTTTTCCAGACTTTTAACAAATTCTTCTGTTTTCAGCCTTACTTGCAAACTTAAAACCTTCAGCGGCCCCTGGTTCCTCTACTGATACAAGTTTTCTGAATTTCTGTGGCATGAATCAACTTGCTTCTAGTATTTTTTTTTCTTTTTCAGGTACTTAGCAGAGCAGAGAAATATGAGTCCTAAGTCATTTATCAAAGGTTGTAAGCTTTTCATTTTGTGTACAATAATCATCTTGTTTAATGTACAATAATAATCTTCTATAATCACCTTTTCTGTTCTCTTCGTTTTTGTGGAATTATGCCTTCGAAATCATTTTTGTTATTTTAGTGGGGTTTCAGGAAGGAGTAAGAGAAATATGTGTGTGTGTTTTCTATCACTTGCAATTAACAGGAAGATCTTTCATTACCTGAGCTTTCTTTTTATTGACGATTAACTTCCTTTGGGTGAGGAAGTAGACATACTGTGTAATCATTTGGCACAGACTCCAGGCTAACACTGAAATATTATTATATTGGGAAATGAGAATAAAGAGAAGATTTTTTTAATATAAAAAGGAAATGATTATTTCTTGGATGATAATTTTTTTTCCAAAGTGAACATTTGATTTGTATTTTTTATTCTTGGGTTACTTTTCTTCATAGTCCATCCATTGTTCAATTAAAATGGGCAAAGGAAAGAGGTCCTGCCCTTAGAATATTCTTATATTAATTAGATACTTATAAAGTAATAAAATTTCATTTTGTTTCCATACCGTGAATAGAAATAGCCTCCTTTATAATATTCCCAGAGTGCGAATAATAAATTATTGATGTATTTAGAAAGACTTCTTTAAACATATTTTACATTTTTATCTCTGAGAAACAGATAATTAAGCTTGTGATTCCCAAATTGTGCACTGTGGCACCCCAAGAGGCTGCAGTGAACTCACAGGGGCCATACGACATATTGAAAATGCTCAAGAAAAACACAGAAACATTTGTTGGCTGCTGCACGAACTACTAGCTCAAAATAGCTTACAATTTAAACCTTAGATTGTGCTACATTGCTTTTCTAAAAGACATATCTTTGGAAGCTGGGTTTTCAGCAGTTGCTGTGATAAAAAGTAGATACTATATGAAAATTGACATGGAACAGGAAATAAGGGTGGTGGTGGTTAATTTGATTCCAAAGGTTGGGTGTTTAGTGAGCAGTAGGTGCATGTACCTCACTGGTAAGTGTGATGGTTTTAAAATGTGTCCAAAATTCTTTAACAATCTTTCCTTTAATGGACAAATCCTAATTCCTTTCCCTTTGAATATGGGCTGGACTTAGTAACTAGCTTTTGAAAGATAGAATGTGGCATAAGGGCAAGTGTGAAACTCAGAAGTCTAGGTCATATAAGGTGTTTCATCTTCCTCTTTGCTTTCTCCTGTTGATCACTCAGTTTTGGGGAAGCCGGCCGCGATGTCGTGAAGATGCTCAAGCAGCCCTGTGGCTGTGCCACGTGGAGAGAAAATGAGCTCTTTTGCAAAAAGCCAGCAGGGAGCTGACACCACTGGCCAATAGCCATGGGAATGAACCATCTTAGAAGTGGATCCTCCAGCCTCAGGTAACCCTTCTGGTCACTGCATCCCCAGCCACCATCTTGAAGGCAACCTCATTAGGGATCCTGAGCGACAGCCATCCAGGTAAGCTCCTCTGGCATCCCTGACCCACAGAAACTATGAGATAATAACTACTTGTTGTTTAAGCCACTATATGTTAGGGGTAATTTGTTACGAAGCAGTGGGTAACTAATATAGTCAGTGTGAGATAATGAAATAGGCCATGAACAGTGGCTCATGCCTGTAATCCCAGCACATTAGGAGGCCAAGATGGGAGGAGGGCTTGAGCCCAGGAGTTTGAGACCAACTTGGGCAACATAATGGGACCTTGTCTCTACAA
>NW_016807759.1:0-4333 GCF_001698545.2 Rhinopithecus bieti
TATTCTGAGCCAAATATGAGTGGCCAACAGCCTGTGACACAGCCCTCAGGAGATCCTGAGAACATGTGCCCAAGGTGGTTGGAGTACAGCTTAATTTACACATATTAGGGAGACACGAGACATCAATCAAATACTGGAAGCTGGGGTAAAGTAAGGGGATGGTGCTTCCAAGTCATAGGCAGATGTACAATTTTTCTGATTGGAAATTGGTTGAAAGAGTTAAGTTATTATCTAAAGACCTGGAATCAATAGAAAGTAATGTCTGGGTTATGGTGAAAAGAGGTTGTGGAAAACAAAGTTTTAGCATGCAAATGAAGCCTCCAGGCATCAGGCTTCAGAGAGAACAGACTGTCAATGTTTGACATCAAACTTAAAGAATCCATTCTATCAGTAATTCCAAAAGAGATAGGGTATCATGAGGCATGTCTGAATGCTGCCCACTATCATGTCCTGAACCAGTCCCTCAGGTTAGCCCTGGAATGCCCTTACCTAGATGAGGAGTCCATTCAGATGGTTGGAGGGCTTAGAATTTTATTTTTGGTTCACACTCTGCTGAAATTTTCCCACACATGGAGGATTTAAAGCAGCCCCAGTCAGAGGGGAATTTCCAATCCCAGTGGTTGGAACTTTAATTTCTGCACACCTCATCACTGCAGGCTAAAGTGCTCTGTGCTCTAAAAATGTTGAAAGGCAGTCTAGGCCACAAGGACTGCAGCTCATAGGCGAGTCCTAGTGCTGAATTGCTCACTTCACGGGAGACTCAACACATTACTGGCTATGGTGGCTATCAGGTGAAATTCCTTTTGCTTGAGAAGAACACAAGGAAAAGTAAAGTGGACTTTGTCTTGCATCTTAGGTACTAGCACAGCCCCAGCAGGGTAGAGCACCGAGTGAGCTGTTAGGTTCCTCGATTCCAGGATTTGACTCTTGGACAGCATGTCTGAACCTACTCTGGGTCAGAAAGTAGCCCACTTCCCTGAAGGGTAAGTCCCAGGCCAGGCAAATTTCACCACAACTGACTTAAGAGCCCTTGGGACTTAAGGGAACATTAGGTAGAATGCAATACTCCCCGTGGCCTGTGGTGGCAGTGGCTACACAGGGAGGCTCCTCTGCCTTTGGAAAGAGCAAAGAAGAATGGAAAAGACCTTGTTTTGTGGTTTGAGTGCCAGTTTAGCCAAAGTACAATAGAGTATCAGGTAAACTTCTAACGTTTCTAATGCTTGTCCCTGCTACTGGACAGCACATCTGGACCTGCCCAGGGCTTGGGGAACCTTGCCACCCTGAAGTAAATTGTTTCCTTTGCTGTGCAAAAGCTTTTGAACTTGATGTGATCCCATTTTGCCATTTTTCTTTGGTTGCCTGAGCTTGTGGGATATAACTCAAGAAATTTTTGCCCAGACCTATGTCCTGTAGATTTTCCTCAATGTTTGTTTGCTTTTCATTCGTTTTTGTCGTAGTTTCATAGTTTGAGGTCTTATATTTAAGTCTTCAATCCTTTTAATTTTTGTATATGGCCAGAGACAGGGGTCTAGTTTCATTCTTCTGAATATGGATATCCTATTTTCCCAGCACCATTTATTGAAGAGACTGCCTTTTCCCCAGTGTATGTACTTGACACCTTTGTCCAAAATGATATCATTGCAGGTGTGTGCAACAGTCACTTCTCAGTCCTTGGAGGAGTCGTCACTGCTGGCCTCATAGAACAAGTCAGAGATAATTCTCTCCTCTTCGATTTTTTGGAATGCTCCTGAACTTTTCTTTGTTGGGAAACTATTTATTACTGATTCAATTTTATTACTCATCACTGGTTTATTCAGGTTTTCCAATTCATCCTGATTCAATTTTGGTAGGTTGTATGTATATAGGAATTTGTTTACTTCCTTTAGATATTCCAGTTTGTTGGTGTATATTTGTTCATAATAGTCCCTGGTGATCTTTCTTAACTTGTGTGGTATCAGTTTTAATGTCGTTTTCATTCTGATTTTGTTTATTTGTATTTTCTCTCATATTCTTGGTTACTTTAGAATAATCAAGAATAAAAGAGAGAAAATATTTTATTTATTTTTATCCTTTTAAAAAAACAACTTTTGTGGTTTTTTTTTTTTTTTTTTTTTTTTGGTTCCTTGTATGTTTGTAGTCACCATTTTATTTATTTATGCTCTGATCCTTATTATATATTTTCTTCTGCTAATTTGGGGTTGATTTGTTCTTATTTTTCTAGTCCCTTATGGTGCATCATTAGATTGTTTATTTACAATTGTTCTATTTGTTTGATATAGGCATTTATTGCTACAAACTTCCCTTTTAGCATGGCTTTTGTTGTATTCCATAGGTTTTGGTATGTTGTGTTTTAGTTTTCACTTGTTTCAAGATATTTTTTGATTTTCTTATTAATTTATTTCTCAACTCTGTGGTCATTCAGGAGCATGCTCTTTAATTCCCATGTGTTTGTACAGTTTCCAAAGCAAAGTTTTCAATTCTTGTTATTGACTTCTAGTTGAATTTCACTGTGGTCTGAGAAAATACTTGATAGGATTTTGATTTTTTTAACAATCATCAAAACTTAGTTTTATATCCTAACATATGATCTATTGTGAAGAATGTTCCATTTGTTTATGAGAGAGTGTGTATTCTCTGTTAGATCAAATGTTTTGTATGTGTGGTAGGTCCATTTGGTTGAGCATGCAGTTTAAATCCAAACTTTCTTTGTAAATTTTCTTTCTAGTGATCTATCTAATTCTGAGAGTGGGAAAGGGGTATGGAAGTCCCTGACTTTTATTCCATTGGAATCTCTCTCTGTCCCTTTAAATCTAATATTATTTGCTTTATGTATTTTGGTACTTTTCTGTTGGGTGCATTTATGTTTAGAATTATTATATTCTCTTGCTGAATTGATCCCTTTATCATTTTATAATTAACATCTTTGTGCCTTTTCAGTATTTTAGATTTAAAGTCTGTTTCACCTGATATAAGTATAGCTATTCCTACTTGCTTTCGGTGTCCATTTGCATGGAATATCATTTTCTATTTCTTTACTTTCAGCATTTTTACAGGTGAGATGAATTTATTAAAGGTAGGATACAGTGGAGTTATTTTCTAAAATCCATTCAGTCAGGTTTTTAAGTGGAAAGTATAACCTATTTACATTCAAAGTTTTTATTGATATTTGAACACTTATTCCTCTCATTTTGTTAATTGATTTCTGATTGTTTGTACGTCTTTCATTTCTTTTTTTCCTCTTCATTGTTTATCATTGTGGTTTGGGGGCTTTCTGTAGTGATAACTTTTGAGTCTTTTCTCTTCCTTGTTTGTGTGTTTGCTTATCAGTGGTTTTGATATTGTTATGTTTTCATGATAGTAGATGTTTTTCATTCACTTTTGGGTACAGGACTCCCTAAAGCATTTCTTGTAGGACCGGTATAGTGATGTGAATCCCTTTACCTTTGGTCTGTGTGAGAAAGGCATTCTTTCTCCTTCATTTATGTAGGGTAACTTTGCTAAATATAGGATCCTTGGCAGGCAGCTTTTTTTTGTTTTGTTTTGTTTTTCCTTTCAGCACTTGGAATATACCATCCTGTTCTCTTCTGACTAAAGATTTCTTCTAAGACATCCACTGTTAGTATAGAAAGGATGACTTTATAAGTGACTAAGTGTTTTTATCTGGCTGTTTTCAGAATTCTTTGTCTATGTCTTTTGACAGTTTGACTATAATGTGCCATAAACTGTGTCCATTTGGGGATCTCTGAGCTTCTTGTATTTAGATGTCTAAATATCTTGCTAGACTTGGGAAGTTTTAATCTTTTATATCATTATATTGCTTTTCCAACTCTTTCATTTTCTCTTCAACTTCTGAGACATCAACATTTTGAATATTTGATCACTCTGTGGTGTCCCATACATTACCTAGGCTTTGCTCACTCTTTTATATTCCTTTTTCTTTATTTTGGCTTGATTTGAAAAGACTTGTCTTTAAGTTCTGAAATTCTTAATTCTGCTTGACCTAGTAGTCTATTATTAAAATTTTGCATGTAATTTGTTTTTTAATTCAATGAGTTATTCTGTTCCAGAATTTTTGTTTGGTTGCTTTCTATAATATCTACCTCTTTTGTAAATTTTCCATTTATATCTTGAGTTTTTTTATTTCTTTTATTATTATTATCATTATTATACTTTAAGTTCTAGGGTACATGTGTATAACGTGCAGGTTTGTTACATATGTATACTTGTGCCATGTTGGTCTGCTGCACCCATCAACTCGTCAGCACCCATCAACTAGTCATTTACATCAGGTATAACTCCCAGAGCAATCCCTCCCCCCTCCCCCCTCCCCCCT
>NW_016807759.1:7885-59179 GCF_001698545.2 Rhinopithecus bieti
CAGAATTTCTTCCTAGCCTCGATGGTCTTTACATTTTGGCATGTTTTTGCAATGGCTGGTACCGGTTGTTCCTTTCCATGTTTAGTGCTTCCTTCAGGGTCTCTTGTAAGGCAGGCCTTGTGGTGACAAAATCTCTAAGCATTTGCTTATCTGTAAAGGATTTTATTTCTCCTTCACTGATGAAACTTAGTTTGGCTGGATATGAAATTCTGGGTTGAACTTTGGAGAATACAAACATTCAAACTGCAACATTCTAGCAACCTAAAAATCCTGTATTTCTCAGGTACAAAATATTTCATTTCATCCCAAAAGCCCCAAAAGTCTTAGCTCATTACAGTACCCGCTTAAAAGTCTAAGGTCCGGATTCTCATCTAAATATAATCAAAATCAGATAGGTGTGAAACTCAAGTATGATTCATTCTGAGGCACATTCTTCTCCAGCTGTAAAATCAAGTAAGTTATGTACTTCCACAATATAGTGGTGGGACAGGCACAGGATGGACAGCCCCATTCTAAAAGGGAGAAACAGAACATAAAAGAAATAATAAATCTGTAATGAGTCCAATTCCCACCAAAGCAAACAACATTAAATCTTGAGATTTGACTTTGGCACCAAGTCAAACCTTCTCTACACATTGAGGCGAGGTTTGGTCCCCCATGATTTTGCAGGGTGTATCCCGGGAAGTAGCTATCACAGGTACTATGATTACTATCTGGGTGATGGGGTGGATAGAAGCCCAAATCTCGGCATCGTGCAGTATAACCATGTAACTAACCTGCACAGGTAGCCCTTGAGTCCAAATTTTTCAAAAACATATATGCTTAGTGTTTTTTAAAAAATATTCTCTTAAGGAAAACTGCTGATGGGGAAGGCAACTTTTGACTTCTCAGAACTTAAAGAAATCCCCCTAATGACTTGTCAGTGAGCAGGCTCCTATAGACAGAGCCTTGCAGATAAAGTCCTTTCCATCAAGGTCCACCTAGTTCAGCTATGAATATGATTCAGCTACAAATATTATAAAATTAAAATTTAAAATGGCTAAATAAGATTGAAATGTATTTATGTCATGTCAAAAGATGTACAGGCTTGCTGTGAAAGTTTCACAATTATCAGCTATCCTAGTCCTTCTAAACCATTATCTTTTCCATGTAAATAATCCCTACAAACTTCTTTCATGTTCTAAGAAGGCTGCCAGTGCTCCACTCCTACAGGCATCTGACAAGAGGAATAGAAGAAAAACAAAATGGCCCCATCACAGTTTTTAACTCTCTTTTAAAAGAAACGTTTTCATTCCACAAAGGCTCAGATACACATATCTCATTCATAAAAATGTAATTACATTAAGTACTCTGATGCATAAGACCTTAAAAAGAATGTTCTTTGTTGTGATACATTGACACATCATGTAAATTCTTGCTTATGTCATTAGTGAGGAAGAGGAGATGGATACCAGTAGGCATTCTTCTAGTCTTAGTTCATTTTGTGTGCTATAACAGAATGAAATACCTGAGACTCAGTAATATTTAATGAGCACAAATTTAGTTTTCTAATCTTTTGAGACTGGGAAGTCCAAGATCAAGTTGTCAGGTTTTGGTGAGACAACTTTTGCTACATTGTTGCATATACACAGAATATACAGAAAAATGTATCATAGTATTTGCCTGGAGAATTTATAACTTTTTAAGTAAAACATAATATTAAACAAAGATGACAAATGTTGGCATTATTTATTCTACTTAGCAGGTTCATAGGTGTTTATTATGTTAATCCAACTTATTTCTGTATTTAGTAAAATATTTATGCTATCTCTTAAAAGCTTATATGGGGCCAGGTTACAGATACTTTTTTCTTATAAATAAGAAAGTCAATTATATTCTTCAGACTTAATAAAAGATACAGTAGGTAGGAGTCCAGTATACTTGGTACCATAATAAGTGTATTTTGCAAAAAAAAAAAAAAAAAAAAAAAAAAAATTAACAGTTTAAAATTAAAAAAAAAAATTCTTTGTGGCATAATTTTTTTTAAATATGAAAGTTGTTCTTTACTTCAAGAAGATTTAAGCAAGCAAAAACGTTCCAGATATAAAAGATCTAATACTTTAAAATACATAATGAAATACACTGTAACTAGCATGATATAAAAAAGAGAGAGATTCAGTTCAATACTGTATCAACAATTGACACAGCATTCTCATAAAAATCTTTATGGCTGCCAGTATCCAAAAACACATTGAGACGTCATTAACTTTATTGCTTGCACATGTGGCTGGCCAAATTCCCCATGCAAGGTAATAAAACTGATAACTTTATCTGGCAACTACTTTGTTTCAAAGTGATGCCTTTTTCATACAAACTGTATTTCCTATCTGTTCAAGGTTTATCTCATTGTCCTCCAGATAACAAGGCCCTTCCTGTGACATAGTTTTACAAGATTCCAAGAAGCTCATTTCGGGTCTTTCCCATCATATTCCCTCTAGCAGTCTTCTTGTATATGGAAAGCAGTCTCCTGGAAATCTAGTTTTAGTATGTTGTTAAGTGGGGAAACTTTCTGATAAGCCTCCAACAATGCCAAGGAAGTTGCAGGCTATGGCTGATTCTTCATACTGTTTGCCATTTTCCAAGAGGTATTCTCTGCTTTCCACCCTTGTAATTGAGATTTTAGACATGTAAGAGATAATCTCCCACTTGTTTATATCCTTGGCAAGCATGTAAATAATAGCCTGTTTGCAAACTTTAGACTGGAAAAGAAAGGAGCTGAACAAGTACCAAATGCACCAAAGACTCTCCATAGTCTGCTGTGTTCTGCAGGTGTAAGGAAACCTACTTACAAGTTAGCCTGTTCTGCGTCACAAGAAACCTCTGATTTTTAAACATTAATTTTTGTCACATGCTCTCTATGCCAGGCACAATTCTAAATGCTTGCCTAATTAGAAACCATTTAATCCCCATGAAAACCTAATAATATATAGGTGCTGCTAGGAACCATATTTGACACGTAAAAAAACTGAAGGCAAGAAAAGGGCTAGGTAACTTCTGCAAAATGAAAACAGCGACTAACACAGGAATAGAAAACCAAGTATTGTGTGATCTCACTTATAAGTGTGAGCCAAACATCAAGTACATATGGACACAAACAAAGGAGAAACAGACACAGGGCCTACTTGAGGATAGAAGGTGGAAGGCAAGTAAGGTTTGAAAATCTACCTGTCAGATACTATGCATATTACCTGGGTGATGAAACAATCCATACACCAAACTCCTGCAATACACAATTTGCCCATGTAACAAACCTGCACATGTACCCCTGAACCTAAAATAAAATTCTAAAAAACAAACAGCTACTATGTGTTGGCACTAGATTCAGACACATGCAGTTTAGCTTCAGGGCCATTCCCTGAGCTCCTAAAACACTGATTTTCCTCTACTTATTTCCACATGCAACTCATCCAGCTATCTGGATCCTGACTGCTTTCAACACATAACCACCCATCGATTATGGTCAAGGACAGAGGCTCCACAAGAAGAGCTTAAAAAGTGAATAAATGTAAGACATTAAGCACTCAATTCTTAACCTGCAATTTAATTTGTCTTTTACACACACACTAGTACCACAAACCTGTGTGTGTGTGTGTGTGTGTGTGTTCCAGAAAGGAGGAATTGTTCTTTAGAACCCTCATGGTGGCCTGGTCACCACATAAAAGTCCCACCTTTTAACACTGTTCCTTTGGTAATTAAATTTCAACATGAACTTTGGAGAAGACAAACATTCAAACTGAAACATTCTAGCAACCTAAAAATCATGTATTTCTCTGGTACAAAATATTTCATTTCATCCCAAAAGCCCCAAAAGTCTTAGCTCATTACAGTACCCGCTTAAAAGTCTAAGGTCCAGATTCTCATCTAAATATAATCAAAATCAGATAGGTGTGAAACTCAAGTATGATTCATTCTGAGGCACATTCTTCTCCAGCTGTAAAATCAAGTAAGTTATGTACTTCCACAATATAGTGGTGGGACAGGCACAGGATGGACAGCCCCATTCTAAAAGGGAGAAACAGAACATAAAAGAAATAATAAATCTGTAATGAGTCCAATTCCCACCAAAGCAAACAACATTAAATCTTGAGATTTGACTTTGGCACCAAGTCAAACCTTCTCTACACATTGAGGCGAGGTTTAGTCCCCCATGATTTTGCAGGGTGTATCCCGGGAAGTAGCTATCACAGGTTAGAGTATCTTGTATGCAGCCCTCAACAGGTGGCATCTCACACTGCTGGATCTACAGTTAGGGTTTTGAAGGAAACCCATCCCCCAAAGTTCTACTAGAAATTGCCCTACTGGACAAACTCTGTGGTGTCCCTGTCCTTGGGTCAATTTTTTGAGCCCTGCACCTCTCTGAGGCATCTTTTGAAATCTATAATAGGCAAGCCTACAAAATTAGCAACCAGTGGGCACTGCCAAGATTTATATCCTGCACCTTCTGGAACGGTGGATGTAGCCACATGTGAGCTCCTTTAAACCATTTCTGAAATAGTAAGGATTGCTACTCAGGAATGTAGGCATCAGAGACTTGAAGTAGCCCTGGGCATTGAGCATCAAGGTCTCAAGGGCTTCCAAGGTCCAGCTTTTAGTATAATTCTATCCCCTAGATATTGGCATTCTGGACTTGTGATGGGAGAAGCAGCACCAGTAATCTTCAAGATGCCATTGGGCTCATTCTCCCATTGTCTTGATGAATAGTCTTGATGAAGAAGCAGCTGGCTTCTTCCATTCATACCAATCTCTTTATAAAATAGTTACTTGGCTGTATTTTTGGTTTTCTCTTGTTACCTTGCCTTTTCTTTCTTAAAAAAAAAAAAAGCAACCCTGTAATATTTTTCAAATATTTACATTTTGTTTATCATTTCACATAATTATATCTTCTTTTTTCATCAACTTTTATTTTAAGTGCCAGGGTACATGTGCAGAATATGCAGGTTTGTTACATAGGTAAACGTGTGCCATGGTGATTCAATGCACAGATCAACCCATCACCTAGGTATTAAGCCCAGCATCCATAACCTTTAAGTTGCTTCTTTCTTCCTGAATTTTACTACTATTAGGTCAAAGAAGCCATGCAGCATCCTCAACAATTTGCTGCTGAGATATTTCTTTTAACAAATATCCTAGCTCATGTTTCTTAAAGTCTGTCTTCGCAAATTGCTGGGACACAAAGATAAGTCAGCCAAGTTCTTTACCAGTTTATATAAAGGATGGCCCTTCCTCCATTGTGCAATACCATGCTCCTCATTTCCATCTAAGACCTTATCAGAATTACTTCCAGTGTCTATGTTGCTAACAATATTCTGTTTACATTTACTTAGTAATCTTAGAGATGATTTAGGCGTGGCTGTTAGCTCTCCTTCTGAGCCCTCATCAGAAAAGCCCTTGACTCTCTGTTAATGGCAATATAGACTTTTGCTAGCCTCTTCTTTCAAACCGATACAGCCTCTGCTCATTACCCAGTTCCAAAGCTGACACACATTTTTAGGTATTTGTTGTGGTAAGAATATCACTTCTGGTACCAATATCAATTTCTATCTTAGTCGTTTTTGTGCTGCTAGAACAAAATACCTGAGAGAGGGGAATTTATAATTGACAGAAATTTATTTTCTCACAGCTCTGGATACTAAGTTCAATATCATGGTGCTTACACTTGGCAATGGCTTTCTTACAGTGTTATAGTAAAAGGTTGAATGACAAAAAGGCAAAAGGAAATGAAAGGAGCCATCTTATAACGGCGTTAATCCCACCTATGAGAACAGAAGCCTCATAGCTCCATTAATTCTTTAAGGTAACATTATTTAGTAGTATTGCAATAGCAGTTAAATTTCAACAAAAATTTTGGAGGGAACAGATATTATAACCTTCTTTGATTTTCTTACCTTTTTAATTCGTCTGGACCCCAGTTAATATTCATCTTAATTAACATAATGGTATTTTTAAAAGGGTTATCTGGCTTCCTCTTTTACATTTTCTCTAATTCCATAGCAAGACATCCATTATGAGTTCAGTTTAAATGTGTGGATTTACCATGTCTTTGAGGCAGGCCATTGTTCCTCTGAAGAAAGAATTTTTTCACGTGAGTGAAAATAAATTCTGAGCTCCCAAACTCCACCTCTATTCTTGAATCTCAGATTTTAAGGCAGCTTATGTTTGTGCTAGTCTGTGGCTGATATCAATGTGTGTTTTAAAAGCCCAACGTTGTTTGGCAGAAGATGGCTCTGAACATGGCTATATGCTTAGCTTTTCATGTTTTAGGGTTCAGGGATCCATTACTCCCGCAAAAGATAATTCACTAAAGAAATTGAGGATCAGAGTCTTTGGAGCCATCCCTAAACCAAATTTGGCCCTTCAGCCTATAGGCTTATAATGGACAATTGACAACAGTCCTTGACAGAGTGATTCCTCCTTGGAAGTCTCACAAAAATAAGTTAAACCCCAACGGCAACAAGTTAACTGGTCCAGAGACTGGGAAGTAGAGACAATGTATTCACAAAACTGAGTTTGACTTTGTGTGTCTGTGAAGTGTAAAAATGGAAGTCAGAGGAGGATATGGTATAACTCCAGCTTTCTTGTGGAGATGAGGTTGTGGATGGGAAACTTTTACAAAATAACCACAAAGTAAAATAACTGCTGGAGCTCGCAGGGAAAGGAGGGGCAAAGTGGTGGAAGGAATAGCAGACTGGAAAGTAGATTGGAGTTTCAGCATTTTATTTGATCACTATTGGACAGTGGTTCTCTTTAGAGAGGAGGGATCCAATTTTAGTGTCTGAACTAGACAATAAAATTCTCTAAATACCTGTGTCCTTATGAGAGGGAGTGGAACAATATGTGATCCCATCTACCAATAACTTTCCATTCTTGCCAGTTGTGTCAAAATTTTAGAATTTTTGCAGGGTTCTCTGCGATAGAGCAGAGAAATAGAGAGCACAGACCCTGGTGTCAGGTTCATTGGGTCTGAATGCTAGCTATGCCACATATTGTGGTTACTGTGTGGCCTTGGGCAAGTTAATCCACCTTTCTGTGGATAAGGCTTTTTTTAAATTTATTTATTTATTTATTTATTTACTAAGGTAACTGTCTTCTATGTAGGGTTTTTTTGTTTTTTTTTTTTTTTTTTTTCTTGAGACAGAGTCTCGCTCTGTCACCAGGCTGGAGTGCAGTGGTGCTATCTCGGCTCACTGCAACCTCTGCCTCCCAGGCTCAAGCGATTCTCCTGCCTCAGTCTCCCAAGAAGCTGGGACTACAGGTGTGTGCCACCATATCCAGCTACTTTTTGAATTTTTAGTAGAGACGGGGTTTCACCATGTTGGCCAGGACAATCTGGATCTCTTGACCTCGTGATCCCCCCACCTTAGCCTCCCAATATGTAGGAATATTTTTTAAAAGTTAACATATTTTACACATGTAAAAATATTTCTCAGAACATGAAAATTGTAATATACATGTTTGTGCAAATGGAATAATATAACAGAAATATTCTAAACTATTATATGAAAGGGTGTGTTTGAAGGTATTATGAAGGTACATAGAGAATTATAGTTTCAGCTTTAATCATCACTGTTATGTGCTTAGCAGAAAGCCAACAGTGTTAAGAGTGCCTTTGCTGAATGCATCGTCACCATCATCACTCTCTTCCTCCTCTTTCTCCTCAATGTATCTGACAACAGTTCTGAAGAGGCATTAGAGTTGATTTATTACTTTGAGAAAGTGAGGTGTAAGGTGTCATCCCCAGAAACCTTCAGCTTCTTCCATGGGAGTTTCTCTTTCCACAGGATCCTTTCAGGACACGCCTAGTCAGTAGAGGAGGCCTCCGTGGTAAATGACGTTAGCATTCCACGAACTTCTGTCTCTCCCTTTCCCCACTGTCCCAAGCAGGATGGTCCTCATCTTGTCCTGCTGCTGCCCTTGTCCCTTGTCCCACAAATGGTCCTGCTCCAGACTCACACACTCACTGCCCCTCCTCCCAGAGTCCTCCCTTCACAACCATCATCACTATTCCTGGAAGCTCTCTGCTCCTTCCTGGGCTGCTCAGGGCCATGAGAACTGGGCATTTGGTTGCTGCTGACTTTGCAGCATCTTTGACTTGCACAGTTTGCCAAGTTGTTTGTGAAAGAGAACTTTATACATGACCACTCCCGGGGTATGCCAAGAAGAGTTCCCCCGATGCCAGAATTCCCTTGTGTTGGAGCCATCTGTGAGGCCTCTGAGCTTCTACCCTTGCCCTCTGCTTGGAATTCAAATTCAAAGCTCTCTTTACAGTAGGAGGGATCCATGGAAAAATAGCTTCTGTTGTGGATTTGAGGAACTTACAACTTCTCTGGAAACTCTATACTCAAATAAATACATTAAATAACTGGGGGCTTGATAGAGTAGGTGTTTCTGACTGTTCAGTGATGTAAGATTTAGAGTAGGAAGATGTCCTGGATAATTTTATGTAATAGCTTTTTCTTTTCTTTTTCCTTTTTTCTTTTCAGTGTTTTAATTGGCCCATAATAATCGTACATATTTTTCAGGTTCACTGTGATATTTCAGTACATGTATACTAGGTGTAATAAACCAGCCAGGGTAATTAGCATATCTATCCCTTCAAATATGCATCATTTCTTTTGGTGGGAATATTCAAAACTCACTCATCTAGCTATCCAAAAATTTACACAAAATTGTTATAAATTATAGCTGCCCTGTAGTGCTATAGGACATTAGAATCCATTCCTCAGATGTGGCTGTACTTTTGTATTCCTTAACCAAGCTTTGGCTCTCTTCTCTGTCCCTTTCAGTGCCTGTAGTAACCACTATTTCACTCTCTACTGCTATGAGATCTAAATTGTTAGCTTCCACATATGAACTAGAACATGTAGTATTTGTCTTTCTGTGCCTGGTATTTTCCTGAATCTTTTTGTGTCTTTCCCTTCTCTGAACAAGTGCTGAGACATGAGAAAGGGTGAGTTGGGGCCCCTAAGTTTCTGTTCTTCCAAGGCTCCTCCAATATTTCAAGTTATTTGACCACATTGGTTTGTGACTTCAGGTCAGAATTGCTCATATGTATGCGAAGATGATAGCATACCATCTTGAATGGCTCCTCCTTTTTCAAACACAAACATACAGACACACACACACCTATCTGTGTTGTTAATATATGTTAAAAATAAATAAATAAATAAATTATGGGGTAGATATGGGTGCTTGATGTCTTATATTTATTCACATTTTAAGCCCTTCTTATGTTGTCCCTGGCCATGGCCATCATGAGTTTGTGGTTGTTAAATCAGTCCTCAGAAGCCTAGATGGGTTGAACATGGAAATTACCTAATAAAAGAAACTCAGAAAGGTAGTTGGAATAATAAAATGACCCTAAAGCAAAACTGCTTGTGTTGAATATAGTTCCAATAAATATTTGCCATTTGAATTGGTTTAGTTACTTAGTTCTTCTCTGACCCTCTGTCTCTTCATTTGTTAAATATGGCTCTTCATAGCACCTATATTATTAGGATGTCATGTGGATTAAGTAGGTTCCTCTTAGTCAGCATTTAGAATAGTCCCTGGCACAGAGAGCATGCAATGAAGGTTTGTGTTAAATGGCCAGACGCAGTGGCTCATGCCTCTATTCCTAGCACTTTGGGAGTCCGAAGTGGGTGGATCACCTGAGGTTAGGAGTTCAAGACCAGCCTGGCCAACCTAGTGAAACCCTGTGTCTACAAAAAATACAAAAATTATCCAGGCATGGTGGCTTATGCTTGTAATCCCAGCTACTTGTAAGGGTGAGGCAGGAGAATCATTTGAGCCTGAGAGGCGGAGGTTGCAGTGAGCCAAGATGGCACCACTGTGATGACAGAGTGAGGATCCGTCTCAAAAAAAAAAAAAAGTAAGAAAGAAAAAGGAAATTTGTGTTAAATACAATAGAGGTTTCCTGTGAAGCAGAAAAGATTAAGTTATAAGTAAGTTTCTTTATGTCTGTAGAACACAGCAGACCAGGGAAAATCCCAAATGCATCTTGTATTTCTTGAGCTCCTTTCCTCTCCAGTCTAAGGCTTGCAGACAGGCTTCTATTCACATGCCTGCTAAGTATTTAAACAAGAGGAAAGTTATTTCTCAACAGTAAGTCTAAAATCTCTATTCCAAGCATCAAAAGCAGAAAATAGCTACTGGATGATGGCCAGTAGCACCATCTATCATCCACAGCCTTGAAACGTTCTAAGCCATATTGAGTCTTATCAAGAAATTGCCCCACTTGGGCACATATTAACCTTAACGTCCATGATACTTGTTTCTATCTCTGAGAAAACTAACATAAGGGATAGATAGGAAAGGCCTGAAATGAGCTTCTGGGAATCTTGTAAAACTAGGTCAACAGTCCTTGAGGATCCTCAGAAAAATAAGGTAAATATTAAAGGGATTGAATGTATGGCTTTCCTGAAAAAGGAATTTCTTTGGGACCATGGCTGCTACCAATTTATGTCCTAAATTTTATTATCTTGCATGTGGAATTTGGCCAGTCACCTATGTAAGCAACAAGTGCAACTTCTCAATGGATTTACCACTACTGAGGACAATAAAGATTTTTATGGGCATACTCTGTCAATTGTTATTTATTTTGAATCTCTGTCTGTTTTATGTCTTCCTAGTTGTAACATCTGTCATTGTGTATTTTAGAGTACTAGATCTTTTACACCTGGACAGTCATTTCTTGTTTGAAGTTACGTTAAATTAAGAAAAAATCTCATATTTTAAAAATATTTATTATAAAGACATATGCATACATATGTTCATTGCAATATTGTTCACTAGAGCAAAGACATAGAATCCACCTACATGCCCATCAATGATAAACTGGATAAAGAAAATGTGGTACATATACACCATGGAATACTATGCAGCCATACAAAAGAATGAGATAATGTCCTTTTCAGCGACGCGAATGGAGCTGGAAGCCATTATCCTTAGCAAACTTACACAGGAACAGAAAACCAAATACTACATGTTCTCACTTATAAGTGGGAGCTAAGTGATGAGAACAATTGAACAAATAGAAGGGAACAACACACACTGGGACCTTTTGGAGAGTGGAACATGAGAGGAGGGAGAGGGTCAGCAAAAATAACTAAGGGTACTAGGCTTAATACCTGGGTGATGAAATACTCTGTACAACAAAGCCCCATTACACAAGTTTACCTCTGTAACAAACTTGCACTTGTACCACTTAACTTAAAATTAAAGTTGAGAAAAGAAAATATTATGCCATGAAGTATTTTTATCTTAATTTTTTAAAAATTAAGATAAAAAAATTAAGATAAAAAAATTAATTGCTTGTTTAATTTTCACCAGATAAATATGTCATGGTACCAAGTATACTGGACTCTTCCCTACTATTCCTTTGTTAATGAAAGAATATGTCTGAATCTCTTATTTAGAGAAAAACTAGGACTCATTATCTGGTTTTAATCATTTTAAAAGGCATAACTACTTTTTGTAAAAGCAGAAAAAAATTGGATTAACTTAACAAACACATAGGAACCAGACAGTGAGAATAAACAATATTAACATTTGTCATCTTTGTTTAATATCATTAGTTTTGTTTTGTTTTATTTTTTGAGACAGTTTCTTGTTCTGTCACCCAGGCTGGAGTGGAGTGGCACAACCACAACTCACTGTAATCTCAACTTCCCAAGCTCAAACAATCCCCCACCTCAGCCTCCTAAGTAGCTGAGACTACGACATGTGCCACCATATCTGGATATATATATGTATTCACACACATACACATACACATACACTTTTTTTATAGAGATGGGGTCTCACTATGTTGCCCAGGCTGGTCTCAAATTCCTGGGCTCAAGTGATCCTCTCATCTCAGCCTCCCAAAGTCCTGGGATTATAGACTTGAACCACCACACCAGGCCCATCATTAGTTTTTATATAAAGGAGAAAACCTTAGACTTGTTAGGCAAATACTATAACAAATTGTAATATATATTCTTACATTTCAGATTTTTTATTTTTTAAACTGTATGAGAATTGATTAATAAATAAAATTTAGTATTAATCTGTCTTTTAAAACCATATATAAAGTTTATCAAGTAGCTTATAACTTCTTGCGACTGAATTTTTGTATTCAATGTTATGGCTTTGATACTAATCCAAGTTGAAATATAGATATCTACTTTATTCGATTTAAATTGTTTAGTATTTTATTGTATTTTGTTAATCCATTTGTCCCAATTCATATACTTATCTCTCTTTCTGTAAGCATTCAGGTTAGTTTCTTCTTCCAAATTTTGCATCCCAATTGGCTTTTATTCCCTGAATTATAAATGACTATTCTATGATGATTCTGCTAAATATTCAATTTCACCACACAATCTTTGACTTCATACTAACAAACAGTTGACTTCACATGGACAATTTCAATGAAGCCTGACTTCATATCTAGTTCCTTTAAGCTTCCTTGGGCATCAGCTCTCTACAATTCTCACATTGAGAATATCTGTATTTTGCTAGCTCAAACCTTGCTGGACATGTTAAATCTTTAGAAATATAAATTTAACCTACCTCTTGAGATAGGTCTTGAGAGGTTTGTGAGCCTAAAAAGACATGGAGGAACCACTTAATGCCACAAGCACATTGTTCTAAATTATTTGGAATCAGTTAATTCCTCCCCATCTCCTAGCCGTGCCTGACACCAAAGGGGAGCCTCTAAATTTACAGGGAGTAGAAGGAAATCTACTCTTCTCTGCTCCTCTCTGGGTTGTTAGGGGACATAGGAACCCTCAGTTGTTTTCTGCTGAGCAACAGCCAAGTCCACCTTGGACTTAGACAGCTTGCCAAGTTGTTTGCCGGGAGGGACCTGATTTGTGAGCACTCCCAGGGTGTGCCAGGAAAAGGCTCCTACTGGTGCCAGAAGCTCTTACTGTCAATGCCCTACCTAGGCCCCCAAAACTCACCCCTTGCCCTCACCCCTTTTCCTTAAATGACGTGGTTCTTATCTCAGATCCCGATATAAAGCTCCTACAGCTACCTGGCCTGAGAAGCCAACTCAGACTCAGCCAACAGGTAAGTGGGCATTACAGGAGGAGGGCACCTCTAACATGCACTGTAAATCTAAAATCTTGGGGAAGATACAGCATGAGTTTCTGTCCAGGAGGTTTTAGCCATAATGAAACCTCAGTGGGATCCAAAGCTGTTTTTCGGTTACTGAGTCTATAATCCTCAAACTCTCAAGAGAACCTTTTAAAGGTATGGGTGTCTCAGAGGACCTTTCTGGTCTCAGAAATTCTAAGAGGAGGTTTTAAGGAAGGTAATAGGTGCTTTGCTCTCCATCTCTCAGAACCCCCGTCTCCGTGTTCTCCTATAGAGATTGTTGATTTGCCTCTTAAGCAAGAGATTCATTGCAGCTCAGCATGGCTCAGACGGGCTCATACTTCATGCTGATCTCCTGCCTGATGTTCCTGTCTCAGAGCCAAGGTAAGATCTTTTTTCCACCAACCAAGTCTAGCCCTGAAGACTTCACTCTATCCCCAAGCATACGGGTCTACTTGAAAAAAAAAAAAAAAAAAAAAAAGAGTAACCATTAAGGGTTGTTTTGTGGTGTTTAGTGATCTTTATTGCTGATCTCTTCACATTTATATACATCCACACCTCATTAAGGAGTTTGAGCTAGAATTTAAAATGACCCCTTATAAGCTACTGCTGCAGTTGGGATGAGTTAATCTGATTAGATTTATATACATGATGGTGGATTTGGGGATGTCTGTGTGTAGAGAGTCACTAATGGGGTGTAGAACTGAGGAGAGCCTTGTGTTCAGGGAAACCAAGACAGGCTTGAGAAAGCAGAAGACTTAGTTCTTAAAGGCAGAAGAGCCTGAGCTCCAGACATAAAAGGGAAACCGGAGACATGTTTCTTTAGCCAATTCATTCTGGGATTTTTTTGCCCTGATCAAATAAACCAAAGAGAGAAGATGTAGGATGCAGGAGCAAGAGTGAGCAGTCATTCCATAATAGACTAGATTATTCTGTTTCTATAAAGGAACCCCAGAAGCTCCTACCTCATCTTCAAGCCTTTTCCTTACCCCGAGAGCCTTCTTTAATTGTCTGTTCTTTTTCAGGCCAAGAGGCCCAGACAGACTTGCCCCAGGCCCGGATCAGCTGCCCAGAAGGCACCAATGCCTATCTCTCCTATTGCTACTATTTTAATGAAGACCGTGAGACCTGGGTTGATGCAGATGTGAGTGAGGAGAGCAGTGTGGGAAGGGAGGCTCATGAAGGGAGGGGAAGCTGCCACTCTCCAGTGTGTTCAGTGGCTGCAATGAGACGAGACTGAACCCCTCACTGTACTATCATCAGCCCCAAACTTTCCAGTCTACTTTATCCCATTATTCAGCACATTCCCAACACAAAGAACCTCGTGGTCAGTGACAGCATCATCAGGGACATTACTGTGCTGTCCTTTTTATGACCCATCTTCTTGGAGGACTCAGTATATCCCTCACACCCTCCTCCTCCACTGCGTGCTCCATTTTCTTCCCCAACAGCTCTACTGCCAGGACATGAATTCGGGCAACCTGGTGTCAGTGCTCACCCAGGCAGAGGGTGCCTTCGTGGCCTCACTGATTAAGGAGAGTGGCACTGATGACTTCAACGTCTGGACTGGCCTCCATGACCCCAAAAAGGTAGGCTGCAGCCTTCTTTATCTCCTAATGATCAGGTTTGAGAAGTAAGAAGGAGGTTCACGTTCTGGTCTCCTAAGTACCAGCTTTTGTCACTTTCCAGACCTCAAGCTGTTTACAGATCCTATAATGTCCTGTGTAGCAAGGTGCACTGTAGGTGATTAGAGATATAAGTGGAAAGCTGAATTTCCTAGGTGTCCTGGTCATTCATAAATAAACTTACTCTGTTTACAGTCAACAAAGCATCTATATGAACCAACTTCTTACCTATTTTGTTACTGTCAGCGTCATAAGAGAGACTAGATTGCTGACTATACAGAAAAGGAGACTTGTGGTAAAGAATCTACTGCTGTACTACTGGCATTTGGGAACCTGGTAGTACACTAAATAATATAATATATCAAAAACTAATGGTCAGCCAATGCTATGCTGGATATGAGGGTCCTAGGCCACAAAGACAAAAAATTAGGAACTACTTTTTAAGTGAGCTACTTTGGGTCTCTATGTCAAATTCATAACACTTATTTCTTGGTGAAACATGGTTAATGAGTTGGACATTTCAGGAAAGAAGTTTAGAGCAATAGCAAAGGAAAGGAAACAATATTTAGCAAGGTTTATTCTTCCCTTGTGTCTTAGTATGTTTCTGAGTGTGCACACAGGCCCAGTGATTCCATGAATTTTTGAGTGATCACTGCCTCTGTTCTGGCCCTTCCCCATCTAGAACCGCCGCTGGCACTGGAGCAGTGGGTCCCTGGTCTCCTACAAATCCTGGGACATTGGAGCCCCAAGCAGTGCTAATCCTGGCTACTGTGTGAGCCTGACCTCAAGTTCAGGTAAGAGAAAGAGAATCCATCCACCTGTTTCTGTTCTCTCCTGCTTAGCTCTAGGGATGGAACTGGGACTGGGATAGAGGAAAGGTGAACTCCTCATTAAGGAAATGGGTGTTTGGTTTTTGTCCTGAGTCCTAAAGCCAGGAGGGTCATACTCTTTCTGGTCTCCCAATTCTAACTCTTCTCATTGACTTATAGGATTCCGGAAATGGAAGGATGTGCCTTGTGAAGACAAGTTCTCCTTTGTCTGCAAGTTCAAAAACTAGAGGCTGCTGGAAAATAGATGTCTAGAACTGATCCAGCAATTACTACGGAGTCAAAAATTAAACCGGACCATCTCTCCAACTCAACTCAACCTGGACACTCTCTTCTCTGCTGAGTTTGCCTTGTTAATCTTCAGTACTTTTACCTAACCCAGTCTTTGGAACCCTAAATAATAAAAAATAAACATGTTTGCACTATTGTGCTGTCTTGCTGTGTCTGCTATTTCCACAGCTGATGCCTGGGTGGTTGAGATGAGAGTGATTACAACAAAGCTTGCTCTGGCCTATCCACTTTTAAAAAGTCCATCCACATACCATGCATATTGGAATTCAGTATTTATGAACATATGTGGCTTTGCTTATGACAATGCTAACAAGATGGAGATTGACCAAAAATTCACATGCTGGCATATCTCAAAGATATTTTGCATTCAGTTCCAGACCACTGTAATAAGGGTAATATCACAGAAAAGCAAGTTACACAGGTGGTTTTTTGTTTTTGTTTTTGTTGTTGTTGTTGTTTGTTTTTTTGCTTCCCAATGTATAGAAATGTTTTCTTTACACTATACTGTAATCTATTATATGAGCAATAACATTATGTCTGAAAAAGAAATATACATACTTTAATGAAATAGTACTTAATTGCTAAAAAATGCTAACAATCATCTGAGCCTTCAGCAAGTAGTATTCTTTTGCTGGTGAATGGTCTTCCCTCAATGTTGATGGCTGCTGCCTGAGCAGCGCAGTGGTTGCTGAAGGTTAGAGTGGTTGTGGAAGTTTCTTAAAATAAGACTACAATGAAGTTGGCCACATTGATTTGACTCTTTCTTCATGAATGATTTCTTTATAGCATGTCATATTATTTGATAGTATTTTTCCCACAGTAGAACTTCTTTTAAATTGGAATCGGCCTCTCCAAACCCTGCTGCTTCTTAATCAACTAAGTTTATATGTTGTTCTAAACCCTGTGTTGTCATTTTAACAATGTTCACAGCACCTTTGTCAAGAGTAGATTCCATATCAGGAAACCACTTTCTCTGCTCATCCATAAGAAGCTGCTCCTCATCCTTTCAAGTTTTATCATAAGATTGCAGCGATTCAGTCACCTCTTCATGCTGCATTTCTAATTTTAGTTCTCTTGATATTTCCACTACATTCACAGTTACTTCCTTCACAGAAATCTTGATCCTTTCAAAGTTATTCGTGAAGATTGGAATCAGCTTCTTCCGAACTCCTGTGAATAATGATATATTGACTTCCTCCCTTAAATCAAAAATGTTCTTAATAGCATCTAGAATAGTGTATTCTTTCCAGATGGTTTTCAATTTACTTTGCCCAGATCCATTGGAGGAATCACTATGTATGGCAACTATAGCCTTGTAACATGTATTTGTTAAATAATAAAAATTGAAAGGTGAAATTACTTTTTGATCCCTAGGCTGCAAAACAGATTTTATGTTAGAAGCAGGCATGAAAAAATCATAAATCTTCTTGCATAGATCTGTGTTCCTAGGCGACAAGGTGCATCATCAAGGTGCAATAATATTTTTGAAAAATCTTTTTTCCGATATACAGGTCTCAACAAGTAGAATTCAAATATTCAATAAACTATGCTATAAACAGATGCTCTCATCCAGGCTTTAGTGTCACTATCTTTATTATCTTAGCTAGATCCTCTGGATAACTTCTTAAAGCTTCTCCATCAACACTTGCTGCTTTACCTTGAGCTTTGATGTTATGGAGACAACTTCTGTCCTGCAACCTCATGAACCAGCCTCTGCTAGCTTCAGACTTTTCTTAGGCAGTTTCCTCAACTCTCTCAGCCTTCATAGAATGTTGCTGACTTTCTCCAAGTCAGCAATAAGGATGTGCTTTTAAAAATTATTTGTGTGTTCACTGGAATAACACTTTTAACTTTCTTCAAGAACTTTTCCTTTTTGTTCACAACTCGGCTGTTTGGGAGAAGAGACCTCATTTTTAGCCTATCTCAGTTTTGAACATGCCTTCCTCACTAAGACCAATCATTTCTAGCTCTTAATTTAACTCAAATGATGGGCAATTCTTCCTTTCACTTGAAGAATTAGAGGCCATGGGAAAGTTATTAATTGGCCTAATTTCAATATAATTGTGTCTCTGGGAATAGGGAGGCCAGAGAAAAGGGAGAGAGCTGGGGAAGTGACCAGTGAGCAGTCAGAACACACACATTTATTGATTAAGTTCATAATTGTAATGTTTCATCGAAGCCCAAAACAGTGATAATAGTAACATCAAAGATCACTGATCACAGATCACCATAACGGATGTAATAATAATAGTAAAGTTTTAAATACCGCAAAATTACCAAAATGTGACCCAAAGACTTGAGGTGAGTACGTGATATTGGAGAACGGCACTGATAGACTTGTTCAATGTAGAGTTGTTACAAACCTTCCATTAAAACAAAAACCAAAGGTACAGTATCTATCAAGCACAATAAAATGAGGTATGCTTGTGTTCACATAAACCCAGTTCAAGTTCCAGAAGAGATTGTTGATGGTCTACAGATGGCTGGAGTATTTGATATTCATGAGATATTTGTGTAGTTATGGTCTGAGGATGTCGCATCTTTGCTCCATATGCAAATTGAAGCCACAACGGAAATGGTAATTTAAGAAAGTTTCAGATCTAGAGTGCTGAATGCATAGTGGAATGACCTAGGGACTTGGAATCCAGCAACAGTTGTTACATGGCTCTCCTTGAATACATAGTAAATCAATAAATAGTTAAAATATCCAGACATACTTAGTTACCTTCTTGAAGATTATATCTCCAGATACAGCCAAATTCTGAAGTTTGGAGTCTAAAGAGATTAACAAATTAATTTTGTGAAGACTCAATTCAAATCATAACACCATCCATATCAATAATACCATACATGTGATTTGATAAAACAATTCAATCCAAAAACACAGGTTGTTCTATTAAAACAACCACCACAATAACAAAATCAAGATTCAATGATGTGGTATCTATAGGAAACCTGGCTTAAATTTACAGAGTTACTAAATGTTTTCTTTCAAGTGTTTGATAATTTTGTCTCTTAAATATAAATCTACATTTCATTTTGAATCAATCTCTATATACAGTGTAAGAGATAGAACCAAATGCATTCCTTAGCATATAGCTATTCACTTGTTCCAGCACCATTTGCTAAAGAGTATTCTTCCCTCTTGAATTTCCGTGATACAGTTGGCAACAAACAACTAACTATAAGCTTAAAAGTTTATTTCTGAAATCTGCATTCTATACCAGTGATAATTCATGTTTGTCATTATGACAATTCTACACAATCTTTATTACTTTAGCTTTGTAATAAGTTCTAAAATCTGAAACTGTAACTGTAAAAACTTGTGTTCTTTATCAAAATCGTTTTGTCTGTTCTTGACCAATATTGTTTTGGCTGTTCTGCATTTCCATACGAATATCAGTCAACTTGACAATTTCTGCAAGAGGAAGCTGGGACTTTGATGAGGATTAAGACAAGTCTATAGGTCAATTTAGAGGGTACTTTCACCTTAATATTTAGTCCCTGTTCCATGAACACAAACTCTCTTTTCACTTATTTAGGTCTTCTCTACTTTCACTTAACAATGTTTTGTAGTTTCTAGTGTACAAGATTTGCACTTCTTTTAAAATTTTTTCTTAAAATGTTATTTGTTTTGATATTATTATAATGAAAATGTTTTCTTGATATTATTTTAAATTGTTTATTCCTACCATGTGGTTTTTCCTAGAGAATATATCTTGTGTGCTCGAGAATGATGTGTATTTTGCTGACATTAGGTGAAGCATTCACTCTATATGTGTTTGTATGATTTAGTGAATTTAGAATATATTTAAAGTGTTCCACTTCCTTGTTGATCTTCTAAGTGTAATCTACCGATTACTAAAAGTGCTGCATTGAAGACTCAAACTACTACTGTTCAATCACCTCTTTCTCCCTTCACTCCTCCCAGATTTTGCTTTATGCATTTTGGGACTCTGTTCTTATTTGTACAGGGGTCTACAATTATTACACCTTTCTGAAAGACTAACCACTTTGTCATTATACAATGCTCCTCCTTCCCTTTAGTAACATTTTCTGCTTTAATGTCTAACATGTCTAGTAACATTTTTTGCTTTAATGTCTAACATGCCTGTCGTTAGAGCAGACACTCCAGTGTTCTTATGGTTGCTGTTTGTATGACATATCTTTTCCCAATTTTTTACTTTCAAACTACTGTATCTGTTTCATGAAAGGACCATATATGTGAAACAACTGGCAAATGAAGGAGGAGTTGAGAAGAGAAAGAACAAAGCAAACAAATCCAATTTGTCAGTAAGGGGTGATTTATTAAAGAACTTACAGACAGAAGCGTGGTCTTGGTGGCAGCAAGACAGGCAGATCTCTGAACCGTAACTTCCCAGGCCCAGTGCTTATACACCATAGGGAAAGGGGTGCATGATTTTAGGGACAATTAAAGGCAACTTTCCAGAACAAGGAAAAATGCTGTATGTGTCATAATTTGTAATTTGTATGATAATATCAAGGTTGTTTTGCTCTAAAGGAAAGATTTAGAGTGACTGCATATTCTTGCACCAAAGACAGTCAATTAAGCCAGGCACAGTGGCTCACACCTGTAAGCCTTTTGCTTGGGAAGCCAAGGTAAATGGATTGCTTTAGACAGAAGTTTGAGACTAACCTGGGCAATATGGTGAAACCCTGTCTCTACTAAAGATACAAAAATTAGCCGGATGTGGTGACATGAGGTACGCCTGTCATCCCAGCTACTGAGGAGGCTGAGGCAGGAGGATCACTTGAACCTAGGGAAGCAGAGACTGCAGCAAGCTGTGATCATGCCACTGCACTCCAGCCTGAGTGACAGGAGTGAGACCCTGTCTCAAAAAAAAAGAAAGAAAAAAAGACAGTAAATAAAGAATCAGGAGGTATTCCTGGGACTGTGGTTAAGCAGAAGTCAACATAGGAGATTAGCATCCAAGATGGAGTCACTTTTGTCTCCATACTCCACAACTCTAATCAGACTCTTATAATTTCACGCACCCACATGTTCCACAATGGTCCCTGAGCTGGGGATAGGGTAGTATGGGGGGCACTGCAGTCATTTTGATGGTGTGGGTAACACGTTACATCAATTTGTTTTCTACATGTAAGCAGAGGCTACAGCAGTACTATGAACAACAGGTGATGATACCTATGCTATGTATAAGAAACTGAATTAATAATGCCTTTTGCCACCATGTTCTCCAGGAGCCAAAAAAAAAAAAAAAAAAAAAAGGAGAGCCTTTGGGAGAAAAGGTAGAGTCAGAAAGAAAACACAGTTATTTGTTCATGCGTGTCCTGTAGGACTGAAGTTACATCGCTGGAATTATTAAGAATATTTGTTATTATATTATTCACTTATATATTATAATTATATCATATTAATTAATAATATAGTATAAATAATAATACATAATATTTAATATGAAAGTATTAAGAATATATACACGGCATTCAACCTTCATAATGGCACGAGTCCCCGCCTTGTGCAGCCATTAGGACATCTATTGCAGAAAAAGCAGAGAGTAACATGCCTTTCATTTTACACTACAAGGTAGAGGAAACATTCCCCAGTCAGACATTTCATAAAACATTTAGGTGAAGGAGACACAACTACTTTACATACAGCCTATTTACATATTTTAACTTTTCTAATTCTATTAACCTTTATATTTTTATATTCTAGGACCCAGGAACTTCTTTTCTCCATCCCCAGACCCTTTTACTTTTTTCTGTGGAAAAAGGATTTGGGTTCAGAGACTTAGGCTCTTTAATGTTGGGGGACTAGGAGGGGCTCCCTTTGTCCACTCAACCTTCAAACGTGTTGTATGAAGACCTTTGTTTTAATCCCACTAATTTCCATTTTATTCTTTCCATTTTTTAAAAATCATCTAAAGATTTTCGCCCTGCTGCCTGAATCCCATGTCTCTCCCGTTTCTTTTTCCTTTCAGTTTCATCCTTATCAATGTTTTCTTCATTCACCTTGTTTCTTAATATTTGTTTAAAATTTTCCACCTTTCTGAGATGAGTCCATTCACTCTCCCTCCTGCCTTTCCCCATTCTCTTGTTAATAAACTTGGTATTTTTATTAACATCTGTGAGACCCATTTGCTCAGACAGCAGATTTGATAAGGCTTCTTGAACTGATATTTAACTCTGCAGAGGTAAGGTCACATGACGTTCCCATGTAAAAGGGGTCACCTTAACCGCATCATTTACCCTGACCTAAGTAATGGGTGTACTCAGTGGCAAATATCCCTGTCATCATAAAGCCAGGCCCATGTGGCTTTCATAGAAAGTATATCAGCTTCTTCATCTAAAGTGCTTTACTTGGCATTTATAGGGAGAGCTGGACAGCTCCTTTCCTCAGGATAAACAGATCTCTCAATGGCTTTCATCCTGTCCACCAGGCTGGTAGTTCCCTTGGGAATGACCTCCTGTGTGTCTGGATCATTTATCCCCGTTTGCAATTGTTCAATAGTGAGCTGTGGGTCCTGCATCAACCCAAACCTGCTATTTCACTTTGAAGTGTTTGAAACCAAAGATATTGCTCCTGTATTAGTTACTCTCAGAATCCAATTAAGTTTTCTCAAAAAGCTAATGATGCTGATCTGCAACATGAAACAATTCTTTCTCACTGTATCCTCTTGTTTCAATAGTTACTGGTTGTTCCTTCTCCCATATCGATTACCTTTTTGGTAACCACTGGTCAGAGGTAGTCTCTTTTGTGCTGGAATAATCTTCCCTTTTGCATGCAGGTAGCTTTGAGGTTAGTGGCGTGAGTTCAGACAGGCCCACATCAAAACTTGCTCCAGCCTAAGTTCCACCCCAGCACTCTCTTTTATTTTCAAACTATAATGTATTACAATAACCAAGGCATTGAATGTTTTACTTTTTGCTTATTAGTTTTCATTTTCTTATGCATCCAGTGAATCAACTCCCTGGAAATTGCAAGGTATTGGAATGTGAGAGTGCTTGCTGCTATATCTTCAAAATGTCATTTTCCATTTCAATCAACCCTGCTACTTGGTGATTATACGGCATGTGAAATCTGTAGTCTATATCTTTTTCATATGCCCAATCTTGGACATCCCATCCAGTGAAACATATGTCTCCATTGTTATCAATGCATGGAGGGTATCCATACACGACACTGAATTTTTCCAAGCCCTTAATGATGGTTGTTTGGTTTGTCATTTTTCTGGGGATGGCCTGCAACAACCTCTTGGCAGTATCAACACATGCTAGTGCATGCTTTTTTTCCAAGATGCCTGACAGGGGTCTGACATAGTCTATCTGTCAGGTTTTTACATGAGCAGCTGTCCTGTGTGTGTGTGTGTGTGTGTGTGTGTGTGTGTGTGTGTATGTATTCACTTTGTTTCTGTCCATGCATTTGTGGGATATGGCAGGGGCAGCTCATTACTGTCACCACTAAAACTGCAGAGTAGAGAGCAATCTTATTCCCTTTGCTATTTGTCAGCACTCTCCTGCAATGTGATGCCCACTGTGTTTATAGACAAATCAGCTAGTTCAGATAATTGCAAGGGAGCTAGTGTTCTAATTTTTGCTAGAGTATCAGCTTCCATGTTTCCAGGAGGTGAATCTGACTGTTGTTGAAACATGATACACAGTTAAGCTCGGAGTGAGTTCTTGCAGCCTTTCCCAAATGTCTTTCCACATAGCAGCTCCCTATAAGAGTTTCAAAGCACATATCAGCCATCTTGGGCCCACTGGGCAAGCCAATTGTAAGACCTTTAAATATTGCCCAATTATCTGTACAGAGAACTATAGACAGTGGCTGATGGGTACAAACCAACCATGCACCTCAGAGTTCTTCCCACTGACTGCTTTGCTGCATTCCTATCTCAAACCAGATAGTATCTGCCCATGGTTGTACAGCTACTGCAATCCATATACAAGAGTTAGCTTTTGTCTATTGGAGCACCAAGCATTTTCAAGAATGGGGGCTGTGCCTTTGTGCATTATTGGAGGCATCTCCTGTGGGGGCTCCTCAATAAGGGCAGCACTGGTCCCATAGATAGCACTGGCTCCAAGATGGCATGTAGTTCATTCCCAAGAGACTCATGGGGAAGGCACTATGTTGTTGCAGGGATACATGCCACTTTTGTAAAGTGAGGCTTGGAGAATAGCTGATACAGGCCTGGGACACAACTCTTCTATCCAACTGATCCCCTCAGGCCTTATGTTCGCATGCAAAGACATTGGCACCTTGGGAAGGGGGGACCTGAGGCTTATGCCTGAGTCACTAATATTTTAGCCTTCTCAAATGCGTCTTCTTGTTCTTTATCCCAGCAACAACTAGATCCCTTCTTCACTAGTCAGTATAGAGCATGAAAACACTGTGCTAAAAGGGGAATGAAGCCTGCCAATATTCCAAAAGACCTAAGGAACTCTGTAACTGTTTAACTGCTTTTGGCATGGCAAACTGCATTTTATCAATGACTGTACATGGAATAAGGTATGTCTTACCCAACTAAGTAACCTCTAGGAACTTCTCAGCCAATCCTGGTCCTTGTACCGTTTGTGAGTTGATGGCGCATCCTCTGGACTGCAGAAGAGTGCACAATGCATGGAGGTGCTGTTGTAGCAATAGCAAGTCCTCAGAAGTTGGCATGATATCATTGTTACAATGAAACTGTTTAACAGTAGGTGGATTCTGTGAGTCGGGGTGCAAAGCGCTATTTTGGTATTATTTGCTCTATCACTTAGATTATGTTAGGCATAGTGATGTGTATCTCTGGAACCATCTTATTTAGTTCCTGGTAGTCTACTTTCATGATCCAGGTGCCATCAGGTTTTCTTACTGGCCGTACGGGACTCTAGAAAGGACTCTGGAATGGCCATATAACATTAACTCTGGCCATCTCCTGCATGGTGTCTGTCATTTCTTTTATCTCACCAGGAAGATAGTATTGTTTCACATTAATAAACACAGTGGAGGAGGAAGGTGTACCAGTTCCCATTTTGCTTACCCTCTTAAAATAGCTTTTATCACCCAAACTCATGGGCCAATTCCCTCACAGACATTTGTAAAGTGCATTCTAAGTGGACTGAAGATGTTTTCTGGAATAAATGAGATAAAAACATATAATAAGTGGGGGTACTCTGCCCAATACAAAGAAGGAAAGGAGTTTGTTTCACTCAGATTGTTCGCCCCCCTTAACCATCCACAGCTGCTCACTTACCAGGATGTCTCTCTTTGGGTTTCCATGGATTATGGTGCATTTTTCACCTGTGTCTACTAAAGCTAAACCTTTCTGCTTGTGGTGCATTTTTCACCTGTGTCTACTAAAGCTAAACCTTTTTGCTTGTTTTTTGGACTTCAATAGATTGTGAGATCCATGTGGGGCCTCTGTTTGCGCCCTATTGCTGGCAGGTAGAGGTAACAGTCTCTAGGCTGGGGAGGAGTCGCCCCTGGAATGCTGAGAGATTGGGGTTCTTTTATGTGAAGTTTCCTCTTCTTCTCCCTATTATGGTGGGGGACTAGGAAGTAGTCCAACATGTTGATCAGGTGCCAGGTTTTTCCAAAGGCCCCCTAGTACAGTATTGTGTTTCTGATCTATTTTTTGTCTTCTCCAGCTGAGATCAGATCATACCATATCTGCTTCCTGGTAATCCTAACTAGCCCATTCATTCCTTCCATTTTTAATCTGGCAGACTTGGCTTCTCCTTCTCCACCCCCTCCCCACCCCCCACCCCACAAACTTTTTTTTTTTAGTAACCAGACAGACCTTATCTCTTTCCTTTTCATTTTCTCCAAGATTAGCTACAGCTTCCTCATGTAATATATATCTTGTCCCACAAGAGGGATTAAGAGGCATAGGAAAAAATCATACCAGTTCCAGGGGTGGTGGGGACCAGGCAGCTTGCAACAACTTCTTATTATTATATATTTCTTTTGCCCATGGTAAACACAGCCTTATCTGATCCTGCAAATTGCTGATCATAGATGGCCTGAGCATGCCCAACACCTTTGAATTTGTCCTTGTTTCCTCCAGAGTTCACCATGCCAGAGTTTGACCCAGAAATTCCCCTACATTTGGCCAAGCCTCTGTCACAGCCAGGATAATCTGATCTATGAGACTATGCTTTCTCTCAACAGTTCCAGCACTATGCAACATCATCTCAAAGGGGATTGAGTGGTTACAGTACTCATTTTATCAGCTTCACTTTCTGCTAAGAAGATGCCATCCACACTAAGGTTTCTTAGCTGCATCATCTATGTGGCTCAGCTTTCTATTGGCTGCTGTTTGAAAGTTTTCACTATGTTCAATAATTCTGCCAAGGTGTAATTTTGGACATTGAAGTTTTCCTGAAAAGGTTGTCCATTACTGCCTGGCTGCAGGCGTTGGGCTTGTGTTTTCCATTGCATGAGAGGTCTTGCTCTCAAAAGGGAAGGATAATTATCCTCCTCCTGAGGTATGTCTTCATCTCACTCACTAATTGGTTTCTAAGGACAACAAGTCTTAATATTCCAGTCCAATTTAGGAAGAAAAGCTTGCACTTTTGTCCAACACAGCTCTTTCCCACCTAACTGTACAAAGCAGCAGGCTAAGGGTGCCAGGTGAATATCCTGAGTTTTGAGCTTATCTGCCAGACTAGATGCAAACATGGACACGGAGGTCCTCATATCCTTTTCTAACTGTAATTCTTCCTCTAGTCTTCGTACCTTCACCTCAGCTGCTAACTATACTTCTGTGGTCATCCCCACAATCCGTAACAGTGGCCAACCCTCTGTCTCAGCCACCTGGTGGACCTTCTTATCCCAGCGAGCTGTAAGACTCTCTACTAACGAGCATTCTAGACCCTCCAGCATTTTCAGGGCATCCCTGTACTCACATGATGGTCCACAGGCATCTAGAAAGTAGGCAACACCACCTCACGTCGATGAGGGGGACCCTCCAGGATTTCCTCCACACATGCTTCCTGCCTTTTGCCCATACTTTGGTTCTTGGACCCCTCTTGACTGACTCCCCAGGTGTTTCATAAATGACCACATATGCAAAGCAAACACCAAACACAAAAGGAGCCAAGAAACTAAAGAATGAGGTGGAAAAGTCCAGTTCGTCAGTACAGGGTGATTTGCTAGGGAACGTACAAACAGAAGCATGGTCTTGGCGGCCATAGGACAGGGAGATCTCCACACTGTTACTCCCTGGCCCCAAGGTTTATGTACCACAGGGAAAGAGTGCACATGCTCTATAGAGACAGTTAGAGGCAACCCTTCCAAACAGACAAGAATGCTGTGTTCACTATAGCCTATAATTTGTGCAAAGACCTCAAGGTTGTTTTTATCTAATGGCAAGATTTCTAGTAAGTATGTGTTCTTACCCTAAGGATGGTAAATAATGTAGGAATTAGGAAGCATTCCCAGGACTGGGGCTAATCAAAAGTCAGCATGGCAGATCAGCACCCAAGATGGAGTCACTTTCATCTCCATGGTGTCTTTGAATCTAAGTCAATTTATTCATAATTTATAAATAGATTTTGTTATTGTTGTTTTAATTCACACTGACGATATGTGCCTTTGATTGCATTGTTTTATTAAATCATGGGTAATGGTATTATTGATGCTGTTGGTGTAATGGAATGAATGGTGTTCCCACAAAATTAATTCATTGAAGTCCTAATATCAGTACTTCAGAATTTAACAGTATATGAAGATAGGATTACAAAATAAGTATGCCTGAATATTTTGTTAATCTAATTTATTATTCATTTAGCCATTCATTCCAGGAGTGCCATTTAACCAACATTGCTGGCCACCAAGCCTCTAGTCATTCCAACACCAATGCATTCAACACTGTAGATCTGACAATTCTCAAATTATCACTTCAGTCATAGCTTCAACTTATATAACAAAGCACAGGTGTGCCCTCTTCAGACCACAGGTATGTGAACCCCTTTAGAGTACCAAACCCTCCAGTCACTTGTAAATCAACAATAATAGTCTCTCTGACACTGGGTCCATGGAACTATGTGGGTGGTGAGTGAAATCCTTATCTTCTTAACATTGTCATAAGCCAGGCCACCATATGTTCATAAACCCTTGAGTCCAACATGCGTGATATGTGGACAAAGTTTTTAAAAGTGAATGGGCCAATGCAAACTCTAGAGTGCTACAATCACTCCCATCCCAAGTACCCAGGCATTAGGTGGGGAGATAGTGGACATACAAGACAGCCCCATGGGGGAAACATGTTTATTTTTACTGTTTAGGGCTCCAGAGATTGAGGTAGGTAAAGATACTAAAGGTCAGTGATGCAAATTCAGCAGAGAAGAGATGTCCGGATTGATTTCGAGAGAGATGGTTCAGTTTAATTCTTTTACTCCATAGTAACCCGTAGACCAATTCTAGACATCCATTTTACAATTGCCTCCAGTATTTGAACTTGCAAAAAAAGGAGAACTTCTCCTTACAAGAATCTTCCTTCCATTTCTTGAATCCTATAAGCCAATGAGAAGATTCAGGCTGAGGGGACCAGAATGTGTTACCCTCCTGGCTACAGGACTCAGCAAAAATAAAGAGGAAACACTCCTCCATTTCCTGAATGAAGAGCTCACTCTTCCTCTATCCCAGTCCCCAGGTCGATCCTCAGAGATAAATAGGAAAAGATGGCAATAAGTGTGTGGATTCTGTGCCTCTCACCTGAACTTGGAGCCAGGCTAGCACAGTAGGCAGTATTGACACAGCTTGGGGCTCCGGTGTCCCAGGATTTGTAGGAGACCAGGGACCCACTGCTCCAGTGCCAATGGCAGTTCTAGATGGGGAAGGGCCAGAACAGGGGCAGACATGACTCAGAAAGAGATGGAAACACCCGGTTTGTGTTCACACTCAGAAACAGGTCAAGACTATAGGACAAGAGTAAACCTTCCTTTTTCTCTAAGTGTCATATTATTTCCTCCACATTTTCTCTAAGCTGCTTCCTTCCTGGAATGTTCACCTACCTCTCTGTGTCCTGCCAAACATGAAGTGTTCTAAATTTGCCACAGAGAACAATGAAACCTCATTATTGAAACTGGTTCTTGGTCTTTCTTTCCTGAGGTCCCAAAAGTTCATACCCAGCATAGCATTAGATGGCCATTAGTTGTTGATATATTATTTATATCAACCTTGCGGTTCCCGATTGCCAGCAGTAGATACTCCTCCTCTATTCTCTTTTTCTATATGGTCTACAAAAGTCTATTCTATAACACAGATGATAACACAATAGATAAGAGGTACATAATAGATACTTAAAGATGCTCCCTAGAAGTAGACAGAATGAGTATATACGTGAATGCCTGAAACACACAGGAAATTCAGCCTTAAGCTTGTCTCTAAGAACCTATAGAAAACTGAAACTTAATATCCTTTACGTTATAGGATTTATAGAGAGGTTGCTTTTATCATAATATGGTAAAAACTAGTGCTTGAGGAACCAGACATCGGATCTCCATCTTCCCTCTGGAACCTGATAATCAGGAGGTAGAAGATGCAGCAGACTGACCCGGTGGGAATCATAGAGGCCAATCCAGACATTGCCATCCTTGGCACCACTCTCTTTAATCAGCAAAGCCACAAAGGTAACCTCAGCCTGGGTGAGGATAGATACCAGGAATCTGGAAACTATACAAACTCAGTAACCCAAAATAACTTTGGCTCCTACTGAGGCTTTGTTACTGCTGACACCTCTTGGACAGATAATGCTGTATCTTCCCCAAGATTTTAGATTACAGCCCTGGTGAAAGGTGCTCTTCTCCTATAATGCCCACTTACCTGTTGGCTGAATCTGAGGTGGCTTTTCAGGCCAGGTAATGATAGAGATTTATAACAAGGTCTGAGAGAAGAGCCACAGTATTTAAGCCAGGGGTGGAGCAAGGAGTGAGAGACAGCGATCCTACACAGGGCATTGACAGTAAGAGATTCTGGCATCAAGAGGAGCTCTTCCTGGCATATCCTGGGAATGGCCACAGATGAAGTCCTTTCCCCCAAACTGGAAAACTTTCCAAGTTCAAGGCAGACTTTGCCCTTGCTCAGCAGAAACCAGATGTCCTATCCAGTAGCCCTGAAGATCCAGCAAGCAGCTGAGACCTTCCAGGAATCTTGGCAGCTGTTATGCAGGCTAGGCCAGCAGTAGTAGAGGCAGACAGAGTGAGAACCTAGAGCAGGGCCATCTTTGAGACACAAGGACAAGGGAGCTGCTGAATGGTTATGGAGCATCCCTGTTGGGAGCAGTGGGACAAATAGAGTTTAAAATATTGGTAACTTAATTGACTTATCCAATACCATACTATGGAAGAAAATGGAGCTAAAACTCAATTCTTGTTTTTTTCTCCTTCTTATTCTAGTATACTGTTTTGTTTTGTTTTGTTTTGTTGTTTGCTCATTTTGGTCTCTGAGCACCCTCCCACTTGCAGGTTCTGTCAGTCCATGTATGGTCAGTCCTTCTGTACTGTCCATTTCCTGACAAGACCACTGCCTGCATCACCCTGTTATAACCTTCATGTACTTCTCAAACCATTCATGCATTTCAATTTTGACTGTCCCACAAGTGGCTAAAAAGCCCATACTTTTCTTCCTCTGTTGAGCACACTTTTAAGAGGATTAAGATCACTCTATCTTTTGCAAAAGGGGCTCCAGGTTCTTTCTAAGAATCTCCCTTATTGGATTTGCTGGCTTGCCTTCTGATCCTACCATCTGGTAGAATTTCCTATTGGTTCTTTTCAACATTGGCATTTTCTCTGCTTAGTCAATTAAAGAACACAATAGGACCAGACCTAAGAATTCTCCTTCACGTCGTCTCCTTAGCATAGATTAAAATAGCCTTAGAATACACCAGAAGATAGGTTAAGATCTGTTCATTGAAATTTTAGAGGTACCAGGTCTTAGATCTTAGGAAAAGGTAATTATAACTCACAAGAGGATTCCAGACTAATCCCCATATATGTTTTTCCCCTGTAAAGTCAGTTTATTCGTTTAAGTTGGCTGTGTGACAAATTTTCACTCTCATTCAGGTTATTGACTGAATTCAGTTCCTTGTAGTTGTAGAGTTGTAGCACTGAGGTTCCCACTTCCTTGCTGGCTATCAGCTTAGGTGCCAGTCTCAGCTAGATTCCTTGGCACAAGAACCCCTCCATCTTCTAAGCTAGCAACAAGACAGTGAATTCTTTTTGACCTTTGAATTTCTTGACTTCCCCTTATGCTACCAGTCAGAGAAAATTATCTGCTTTCAAATGGCTCATGTGATTAGACTGGGCCCCTCCAGGAATCTCCCAAAATCTCCTTTCTTATTGATGCATAGCCAATGAATTAGTAACCATTGTATCTTCAAGAATCCCTTTTGCCATATAATATAACATAGTTGTGGTTTCTCAATCTCATCCTATTTACAGGTTCTACTCACATTCATAGGGCACACATATATAAGATCAAGGGTCATGGGGGTCATAATTCTGCATAGCACAGCACGGCAAATAATTCATGCTCCCCTGCGATGAACCTCACTGAAACTCGTGTAAGGGGAACAATTACTCTATTTCCCACGTGAAAGAACCAAAAGACTTGATACCTAAGACATTTCCTCTGGACTTTCATGTTCATACCCTTTCAGCTAATGTCCCCGCCCTTTCAGCTAACGTCCCCCTCCTCCAACTAATCCCCACTTATATAATACTTCAACCCCTTAAATATTATCTTCACATCTTTTGAGTAAATTCAAATTACTCAGTTTATGACTGCTAATCCTCAAGAACAGTCCCTCTATTCTTGATAGTGGCCGAAGTACCCTTGCTAAAGCCCCATAAAACATTTCACCCTCCTGCCCCAAGTCAGAATGGCCCTTGGGACTCTTCTTAGGCCAAGAACATTTTCAAATAAAGTCTTATGCTACTGACGCTTTGTTCGATTTTCCTCCAGTGTTTGGTAGGCTATCCCATCTAGGTTTGTGTAAGTACAGTCTTTGACGTTCATGTGAAAATGCATTCACCTAAGGACACATTTTTTAGAACATATCCCCATCGTTAAATAATCCATAATTGTATTCTCTGGCACTTCATACTCAAAATGTTCAAAGATTCCAACTATTTAATGGTCAGCATTTTAAAAGTTGTTACAAAGATGGATTTAGAAATATAGATAAATTATTTTAAAAAAGGAAGAATCCTAAAATTTATTTTCCTAAGTATTATTGAGGATAGGCTAATAAAAACTTCGACTGTATAACCCCAAATTTTAGTAATGCTCTGGTTGATTTTCTTCCACACTTGTTTTCTTACAAGATTCTAGAATCTGTGACCCTCTTGAACTCCATAGTATTTGATACTTGCAAATGTTTTGGTAGGACATTTGTTTAACCTTCAGGTTTCCTTTGGGGAGACATTCTTAGAAAGCTGAGCTGTTCCTGGGCCAGGCGCAGTGGCTCACACCTCTAATCCCAGGACTTTGGGAGGCTGAGGTGGGCAGATCACGAGGTCAGCAGTTCAAGACCAGCCTGGTCAACATGGCGAAACCCCTCTCTACTAAAAATACAAAAATTAGCCAGGCACAGTGGCAGGCACCTGTAATCCCAGCTACTTGGGAGGCTGAGGCAGGAGAATTGCTTCAATCTGGGAGGCAGAGGTTGCAGTGAGGGGAGATGCACCACTGCACTCCAGTCTGGGTGACAGAGCAAGACTGTGTCTCAAGAAAAGGAAAAGAAAGCTGAGATTCTTTTCTTCCAATGAGCTTCAAGTGAAAATCATTTAATTTCATGTCAAGAATTACAAAGGCTCTGAGATTTGTACCTTACTTGCAAGGTAAGGCAGACTCCCACAGTTTGATTGATACTGGCAAAAGACAAAGGACTTTTTGTTACTCATGGTACAGTAAACAGCACAAGCAGCAGCACACTCACCCTAGGTCCTGTTACTCTAAGTCTCACAGAAGTGACATCGATGGGCCAGACATATGCCTTCACATTGAGTGGGTTATGTTATAGGGGAGAAATACCCCCTGTAATTATATTATGAGAGTTTAGAGAACCTGAATCACTTTTAATGGGAAACAAGCAAGCCTACCCTTTGCTTCAGAGGGAGACTCCTTTATTGTACCTGGGAGTAAGTATGTCTGTCTTCACTATGAATGGAAACTTTCAAGACTATAAGCAAACCTACCCTTTGCTCTGGAGGAAGATTTCTACTTTTAAAGGTTTTTCACTAGCCAAACATTCTTGAAAAGGTAGTCTAGAAAAAAATGGCAGTAAGTGCCTCTGCTTGCAAGAAGTGGAGAAACATGAGAGAGACACAGACAATAGTCTCTCAACTCTGCTCTGAACATTATTTTCTCTCTTCATAAAACAAGAGGGCTCTTTATACTTAGAGTAGTCTATGACTTTTAGCAAAAGATGATTGGTAAGGATTTAATTGTCTGAGGAAAGGTCTGTGGGAAGTTGGCAGCAGAGAGACAAGCTTTTGAAAATCTTTAAAATGATGGAATTGAAGAAGGAATGCAAAAGAATTATACAACTGGAAAACTTTTCTCATCCCTATCATAAATTTCAAGTAGCACCTAAGACATTACATGCACATTCTACAGACAGCATCTCTGGCTAACATTTTCTTGATAGAATACCTCTTGGTTTCTAAATACCTCAACTCCACACAATGTTTATGTTCCTCAGTGCAACATTTTTTTCAGCCAAAGCTTATATAGAAATATTTTATATATGCATCTCCAAATAACAATGTAAGTATTTTAATACAATTATAAGTGGGCTAAATCTCTAGTTACATTTCAAGTACAATGAATGAAGAAACAGAATCATGTATACTTTGAAAAGAATACTGATGGTCAATAAAGGGGTCCTGGTCATGTGTCATACATGTTGCTGGTGTAAAAAGAGATGCATTGGACCACGACATTTCATACAAAAAAATGGTTTTTAAGAAACACATTATTCATCTACCAATAGGAGAGCTAACTTTTAAAGAATTTTTCATTTCAGCATGATATTTTGCCGTTTATGTATAGATGTTTATATGATTTTGAGAATTGGTTGAGGGTTTGTGGTGAACACCTACTATATTAGATTTTTAAACACAAATAATGAAATACAAGCTCTTACTATTTTGAGATATGTTGCATCGATACCGAATTTACTGAGAGTTTTTAGCATGAAGGGCTGTTGAATTCTCCCAAAGCCTTTTCTTAATCTGTTGACATAATCATGTGGTTTTTGTCTTCGGTTCTTTTATATGCTGGATTATGTTTATTGATTTGTGTATGTTGAACCAGCCTTGCATCCCAGGGATGAAGCCCACTTGATCATGGTGGATAAGCTTTTGATGTGCTGCTGGATCTGGTTTGCTAGTGTTTTATTGAGGATTTTAGCATCGATGTTCATCAGGGATATTGGTCTAAAATTCTCTTTTTTTTCTTTTTTTTTGGTTGTGTCTCTGCCAGACATAATGATACATATGTAACAAACCTGCAAGTTGTGCACATGTACCCTAGAACTTAAAGTATAATAAAAAATAAATAAATTTTAAAAAAAAGAATTTTTCTTTGGGTGATGCCACAAATCTTGATTTTCTGCCCTGGATAAAGCAATAAAATGGGTTAGAAAAGTCCACACCAATTGTACTTGGGTAAGCTCTTATTTTAAAAAATATTTAATTGACAAATACAGACTGTGTGTGTGTACACACACACATATATCTATAGAAAAAGAGGGAATCCTCCCTAACTCATTTTATGAAGCCAACGTCATCCTGATACCAAAGTCTGGCAGAGACTATTCTATTGATTGGAATAGTTTCAGAAGGAATGGTACCAGCTCCTCCTTATATCTCTGCTAGAATTTGGTGTGAATCCCTCTGGTCCTGGACTTTTTTGATTCGTAGGATAGTTTCTTAATCCTGAGTTCTAGTTTGATTGCACTGTGATCTAAGAGACAGTTTGTTATAATTTCTGTTCTTTTACATTTGCTGAGGAGTACTTTACTTCCAATTATGTGGTCAATTTTGGAATAAGTGTGATGTGTTGCTGAGAAGAATGTACATTCTGTTGATTTGGGGTGGAGAGTTCTGTAGATGTCTATTAGGTCCACTTGGTGCAGAGCTGAGTTCAATTCCTGGATATCCTTGTTAACTTTCTGTCTCATTGATCTGCCTAATGTTGACAGTAGGGTGTTAAAGTCTCCCATTATTATTGTGTGGGAGTCTAAGTCTCTTTGTAAATCTCTAAGGACTTGCTTTATGAATCTGGGTGCTCCTGTATTGGGTGCATATATATTTGGGATAGTTAGCTCTTCCTGTTGAATTGATCCCTTTACTGGTCTGTAATGGCCTTCTTTGTCTCTTTTGATCTTTGATGGTTTAAAGTCTGTTTTATCAGAGACTAGGATTGCAACGCTTGCCTTTTTTTGTTTTCCATTTGCTTGTTAGATCTTCCTCCATCCTTTTATTTTGAGCCTATGTGTGTCTCTGCACGTGAGATGGGTCTCCTGAATACAGCACACTGATGGGTCTTGACTCTTTATCCAATTTGCCAGTCTGTGTCTTTTAATTGGAGCATTTAGTCCATTTACATTTAAGGTTAATATTGTTAGGTGTGAATTTGATCCTGTTACTATTATGTTAGCTGGTTATTTTGCACATTAGTTGATGCAGTTTCTTCCTAGCCTTGATGGTCTTTGCCTTTTGCCATGTTTTTGCAGTGGCTGTTACCAGTTGTTCCTTTCCATGTTTAGTGCTTCCTTCAGGAGCTCTTGTAAGGCAGGCCTGGTGGTGATAAAATCTCTCAGCATTTTCTTGTCTATAAAGGATTTTATTTCTCCTTCACTTATGAAACTTAGTTTGACTGGATATGAAATTCTGGGTTGAAAATTCTTGTCTTAAAGAATGTCGAATATTGGCCCCCACTCTCTTCTGGCTGGAGAGCTTCTGCTGAGAGATCTGCTGTTAGTCTGATGGGCTTCCCTTTGTGGGTAACCTGACCTTTCCCTTTGGCTGCCCTTATCATTGTTTCCTTCATTTCAACTTTGGTGAATTTGATAATTATGTGTCTTGGAGTTGCTCTTCTTGAGGAGTGTCTTTGTGGCGTTCTCTGTATTTCCTGAATTTGAATGTTGGCCTGCCTTGCTAGGTTGGGGAAATTCTCCTGGATAATATCCTGCAGAGTGTTTTCCAACTTGGTTCCATTCTCCCCATCACTTTCAGGGACACCAATCAGATGTAGATTTGGTCTTTTCACATAGTCCCATATTTCGTGGAGGCTTTGCTTATTTCTTTTCACTCTTTTTTCTCTAAACTTCTCTTCTCACTTCATTTCATTCATGTGATCTTCAATCACTGATACCCTTTCTTCCAGTTGATCGAATTGGTTACTGAAGCTTGTGCATTTGTCACATAGTTCTCGTGCCATGGTTTTCAGCTCTATGAGGTTATTTAAGGACTTCTCTACACTGGTTATTCTAGTTAATCATTCATCTAATCTTTTTTCAATGTTTTTAGCTTCTTTGCCATGGGTTTGAACTTGTTCCTTTAGCTCGGAGAAGTTTGATCATCTGAAGCCTTTTTATCTCAACTTTTCAAAGTCATTCTCCATCCAGCTTTGTTCTGTTGCTGGCGAGGAGCTGCATTCCTTTGGAAGGGGAGAGATTCTCTGATTTTAGAATTTTCAGCTTTTCTGCTCTGTTTTTTCTCCATCTTTGTGGTTTTATCTACTTTTGGTCTTTGATGATGGTGACATACAGATGGGATTTTGGTGTGGATGTCCTTTCTGTTTCTTAGTTTTCCTTCTCACAGCCAGGACCCTCAGCTGCAGGTCTGTTCGAGTTTGCTGGAGGTCCACTCTAGACCCTGTTTGCCTGGGTATCAGCAGCAGAGGCTGTGGAAGAGTGAATATTGCTGAACGGCAAATGTTGCTGCCTGATCATTCCTCTGGAAGCTTTGTCTCAGAGGGGTACCCAGCCGCGTGAGATGTCAGTCTGTCCCTACTGGGGGGTGCCTCCCAGTTAAGCCACTCGGGGGTCAGGGACCCACTTGAGGAGGCAGTCTGTCTGTTCTCAGATCTCAGCTCCATGCTAGGAGAACCACTACTCTCTTCAAAGCTGTCAGACAGGGACATTTAAATCTGCAGAGGTATATGTTGCCTTTTGTTTGGCCATGCCCTGTCCCCAGAAGTGGAGTCTATAGAGGCAGGCAGACCTCCTTGAGCTGTGGTGGGCTCCACCCAGTTGGAGCTTCCTGGCCACTTTGTTTACCTATTCAAGCCTCAGCAATGGTGGACACCCCTCCCCCAGCCTCACTGCTGCCTTGCAGTTAGATCTCAGGCTGCTGTGCTAGTAATGAGGGAGGCCCTGTGGGCGTGAGACCCTCCAAGCCAAGCACAGGATATAATCTCCTGGTGTGCCGTTTGCTTAGACCCTTGGAAAAGCTCAGTATTAGAGTGGGAGTGACCTGATTTTCCAGGTGCTGTGTGTCACGGTTTCCCTTGGCTAGGAAAGGGAATTCCCTTACCCTTGTGCTTCCCAGGTGAGGCAATGCCTCGCCCTGCTTTGGCTCTCACTGGGTGGGCTGCACCACTGTCCTGTACCCACTTTCCAACACGCCCCAGTGAGAAGAACCTGCTACCTCAGTTGGAAATGCAGAAATCACCCATCTTCTGTGTCGTTCACACTGGGAGCTGTAGCCTGAAGCTGTTCCTATTCAGCCATCTTAGAACTGCCCCCGGCAAATTATTTTAAACTGATAGAAAACTGTTTCCACCAAAAATGCTAAATAGGTTTTCACTCAAGATAGTCTATCTTGGAAAGAGTAAAAGAAATGTAACATTGATTTTAACAATTGGCACTGCCTATTCAATGCATATATTTATTTGGGAAGGAATACCTTTCCAGGACAATGTTATAGTGTTCCTGTTACATATGGGTAACATTGTCAGTGGTCTCATGTGATAACTTCTTTTCCATGTCAGAGAAGTGGTTGAGTAAAATTTTTTTCTGCTTAGAAACATGTAGGTATTAATAGAAATCCCGGTGGACATTAAGGTCATCTCAACCCCCAGAATAAGTTTTATGGCCCAAAGACAGAAAATCTACTGGAGTCTTTTCTTTCAAGTGCCTTCCAGAGACAGGACAACATATACTGTGATGTACCAGCGCTGATAGTCAGTTTGCTAGCCAATCATGGTGAGGTAAGTGCAGAAAGATACTAGAAAATGTCACAACTTCACAGATTACATTCATGTTTGTCAAAATTGGTTAAAAAAAAAAAAAGAAAAGAAAAGCTTGCATTTTGATGATCTGTTTTCAATTTGATTTTATTTATTTTAAATTTATTTTACAGATATATCTTATGATAGATGATTGAAAATTAAAAAACAAAAAAACTTCACCTCTAAAAGTTTCAGAAGGACTGTGTGTTAAAAAATTACTTTTCATTTTTTAATTGACAAATTAAAATTGTATATATTTATGATGTTCAACATGATGTTTTGAAATATATACATTGTGAAATGCCTAAATCAAGTTGTTAACAGATTTATTACCTCACATAGTTAACATTTTTTTGTAAGAACATTTAATATGTTGTTATTAACTACAGTCACTTTGTTTTACAATTGGTTTCTTCCGTTTACTTTGTTATACAATTGGTCTCTTCCATTTATTCCTCCTGTCTAATTGAAATTGTGTATCCTTCAACAAATACCTCCTCAATAACCCCCACTCCAGCCCATAGTAACCACAGGATTTTACATAGAGGTGAGATCACACAGTATTTGTCTTTCTGTGCTTGGATTATTTCACTTAATATAACATTCTCCAAGTTCATCTATGTTGTCACAAATGACAGGACTTCCTTTATTTTTAAGGCTGAATAGCATTCCATTTTGTATGTATATACTTTTCTTTATATAGTCATCTGTTGATTGACACTGAATTTGACTCCATATCTTAACTATTGTAAGGTTTTAGTGAACATGGGAGTGAAGATATCTTTTGACATATGGATGTCATTTCTTTCTTTTATTTTTTTTTTTTTTGAGATGGAGTCTTGCTCTGTTGCCCAGGCTGGAGTGCAGTGGCGTGATCTCGGCTCACTGCAAGCTTCTCCTCCTGGGTTCATGCCATTCTCCTGCCTCAGCCTCCCGAGTACCTGGGACTACAGGCACCCACCACCAAACCTGGTTAATTTCTTGTACTTTTAGTAGAGATGGGGTTTCACCATGTTAGCCAGGATGGTCTCAATCTCTTTTCGTGATCCGCCCACCTCAGCCTCCCAAAGTGCTGGGATTTGAAGTCATTTCTTTTGCATATATACCCAGAAATGGATTCACTGGATTATACAGTAATTCGTTATTAATCTTTTGAGGAAACTCCACAGCGTTTTAAATAATTGCTATTGTAATTTACATTACCACCAATACTATACAAATATCCCCTTTCCCCTGAATTCTTGCCAACAACTGTACCTTTTATTTTTAATTATAGCCATCGTAACCAGTATGAGGTGAGATGACATTGCGGTTTTAATTTGAATTTTCCTAGTGATAACTGATGTTAAGCCATTTTCCTCATATACCTCTAGATATTTGTATCTTCTTTGGAGAAAAGTTTGTTCAGGTCCTTTGAGCATTTTTTAAATTGGGGTATTTGTTTGCTAATTATTAAGTTCCTTATATAGTTTGAATATTAACCCCTTATCATATGTATGCTTTGCAAATATTTTCTCATATTCTGTAGGTAGTCTCTTCACTCTAATATTTGTTCCCTTTCCTGTGCAGAAAGTTTTTATTTTGATATGATCCCATTTGTCTCTTTCTGCTTTTTTACCCCTGTGTTTTTTATATTATATCCAAAAAATGATTTTCCAGCTGATTTTGTCATACAGTCATGACATGGACAATGTTGTGACATTTTCCCTTAAGTTTTCTTGTAGTAGTCTTAGAGTTTGCAGTCTTATGTTGAGGTCTTTAACCCATTTTGAGTTTATTTTTCTATATGGTATGAGATAAGTGTCTAATTTTATTCTTTTATGTATGCACATTAAGCTTTCACAACACCATTTATTGAGGAAACTGTTCATCAACATTATCTATTCTTGGCATCTTTAAAAACTCCATTGACTATAAATATGTGGATTTATTTCTGGGCTATTTTGCTCCATTGGTCTATGGATTTGTTTTTATGCTACTAGAATGCTGTCTTGATTAATATAGTTTTGTAGTATATTTTGAAATCAGGTTGTATGATGTTTCCAGTATTATTCTTTTGGCTCAAGATTGCTATGAATATCTGGGGTCTATCTCAATTTTAAGATTATTTTCCTACTTTTGTGAAAATGTTATTAGAAACTGAATAGGAATTGCATTGAAATTGTAGATTGCTTTGGGTAGTATGAACACTTTAACAATATTAACTTATCCAATCTATGAAGATGGGATAAGTTTCATTTATTTGTTTTATTCAATTTCTTTGATCACAGTTTTATTATTTTTATTGCACTGATCTTTTACTTCTTTGGTTACATTTATTCCTAAGTATTTTTGTAGTTACTGGAAATATGGTTGTTTTCTTGATTTCCTTTCAGAGAGTTTATGGTTAGTGTAAAAATGCTACTAATTTTTTATGTTTATTTAGTAACCTGAAACCTTATCAAATTATTTTATTACTTTTAATAGTCTTTTTTTTTTGTATGTAGTCTATAGGGTTTTCTAAATGTAAGATCATGTCATTCACAAAAAGAGAGAATGTAACTCCTTCCTTTCCAATTTCAATGCTTTTGCTTGTTTCTCTTGCCTAATTGCTCTGGGTAGGACTCTGAGTGCTATGTTGAAGAGAAGTGGTGAGAGGGGGCATGCTTGTCTTGTTCCAGATTTTAGAGGGAAAACTAACTTTTCACCACTGAGTATGTTGAGAGCTGGAGGCTTGTTGTATATGGTCTTTATTGCGTTGAGGTACATTCCTTTTTTTTGAAGACGGAGTTTCACTCTAGTCACCCAGGTTGGAGTGCAATGGCGCAATCTCAGCTCACTGCAACCTCCGCCTCCTAAGTTCAACTGATTCTCCTGCCTCAGCCTCCCAAGTAACTGAGATTACAGGCACCTGCCACCAGGGCCAGCTATTTTTTGTATTTTTAGTAGAGACAGGATTTCACCATGTTGGCCAGGCTGGTCTCAAACCCTGATCTCAGGTGATCCACACACCGGATCACGAGGTCAGGAGGTCGCGACCATCCTGGCTAACACACGGAAACGCTGTCTCTACTAAAAATAGAAAAATTTACCCAGCCTCCCAAAGTGCTGGGATTACAGACATGAGCCACTGGGCCCTGCTGGTACATTCCTTTTGCATTTAATTTTCTGACTTTTTTTTTTTTTTAACGTAAAATGATGGTGAATGTTGTCACTTGCTTTTTCTGCATCTATTGGGATAATCTTTTTTGTCCCTCATTTTAGTAATATGGTGTATCTCGTTTATTGATTTACGTACGTTGAACCTTCTTGCATCCTAGGGATGAATCCCACTTGGTCATTTTAATGTGCTGTTGAAAATAGTTTACTAGTATTTTGTTGAGGATTTTTGCATCTTGTTTCATCAGGGACATTTATCTTTAGTTTTATTTTCTTGTAGTGTCTTTCTCTGGTTTTGATGTCATAATAATGTTGGTCTTATAAAATGAGTTTAGAAGTGTTCCCTCCTCTTTAATTTTTTGGAACAGTTTGAGAAAGATTGGTATTAATTCTTTAAATAGAATTTAGACTTGAAGCCATCCAATTCTGGGCTTTTCTTTGAAGGAAGACTTTTTATTAGCGATTACATCTTATTACTTGCAATTGATCTATGTATATTTTAGATTTCTCCACGGTTCAATCTTGTTTGGTTCTGTGTCTAGAAATCTATGAATTTATTCTAGGTTTTCCAATTTATTGATACATGGTTGCTTATATGCTTATAGTATTCTTTAATGATCCTTTGAATTTCTATGGTTTAAGTTGTAATGTCTCCTTTCTCATCTTTATTTTATTTGGGTCTTCTACTTTCTTAGTCTGGCTAAAAGGTTGTTAATTTAATTCACCTTTTCAAAAAAAAAAAAAAAACAACTCTCACTCTCGATCTTTTCTATTCTTTTTCTGGTCTTTATTTCATTTATTTCTGCTCTAATCTTTATTATTTCTTTACTTCTACAAAATATTGGCTTATTTTTTCTTCTAGTTTCTCAAGGTGTACAGTGCAGTTGTTTATTTGAGAACTTTATTTGTATTTATTTATTTATTTATTTATTATTTTGACATGGTGTCTTGCTCTGTCACCCAGGCTGGGGGGCAGTGGCTCAATCTCGGCTCGCTGCAAGCTCCGCCTCCCGGGTTCACGTCATTCTCCTGCTGGGACTGCAGGCGCCCGCCATCACACAAGGCTAAATTTTTCTATTTTTAGTAGAGACAGCGTTTCCGTATGTTAGCCAGGATGGTCGCGACCTCCTGACCTTGTGATCTGCCCACTTCGGCCTCCTAAAGTGCTGGGATTTCAGGCGTGAGCCACCGCGCGCGGCCGAAATCTTTATTTTTAATGTAAGCATTTATTGCTATAAAATTCCCTCTTAGGACTGCTTTTGCTGCATACCGTAAGTTTTAGTATGTTGTATATTCATTTTCATTTGTCTCAAAACATTTTTTAATACTAATTTAATTTTTTATTTCAATAGCTTTAGTGGTACAATTGGCTTTTGCTTACGTGGATGAATTGTATAGTGGTGAAGTCTGAGATTTTAATGCACATGTCACTCAAGTACTGTACCTTGAGTAGTGTACTCAGTGGGTAGTTTTTCATCACTCATTCCCCTCCCCACCTGGAGTCTCCAATGTTTATTTTATCACTCTGTGTGCCTTTGGGTTCCCACAGCTTGGCTCCCAATTATAAGTGAGAACATACAATATTTGGTTTTTCATGCCTGAGTTACTTTACTTAGAGTGATGGCCTCCAGTTCCATCCAAGTTACTGCAAAATACATTATTTTTTTTTATGGCTAAATAGTCGATTACCAGTATTCCATGGTATATGTGTATATATATGTATGCCACGTTTTCTTTATCCACTCTTTGATTGATAAGCACATATTTTTGCAATTGTGAATTATGCTACAATAAACATATACGTATGCTGGTGTCTTTTTGATATATAATCTTTTTTTGTGTAGTGGAACTGCTGGATCTCACCACTAATTACACTTTTAATTTCTTCTCTGGCCCACTGGTTGTTTAGGATAACGTCATTTAATTTCTACATATTTGAACATTTTCCAATCTTTCTCTTTTTATTGATTTCTAGCATTGTACTCTTTTGGGTGAAAATTACACTTGATATGATTTCAATCCTTTAAAATTTGTTGAGCCTAGGTTTATGACCAAATATGTGATCTCTCCAGAAGCATGTCCCATGTGCACTTGAGAAGAATGTTTATTATGCTGCTGTTGGAAGAAATGTTCTGTATGTTTGTCTGGTCCGTTTGTCTAAAGTGTAGTTCAAGTCCATTGTTCATTGACTTTTTTTCTGTCTGAATGACCTGCCCATTGTTGAAAGTGGGGACTGAATTCTCCATAAAACATTGTATTACAATTTTTCTCTGTCTTCAGATCTATTGATATTTGCTTTATATATTTATGGGTTCCAATGATGTGTACATATGTATTTAAAATTATTGCCTCATCTTACTGAATTGACCTTTTTATTATTATACAATGACTTTGCCTCTCTTTAAAGTTTTTAACTTACAATCTATTTTATGTAAGATAACTATAGCTACCACTGTTTTATTTTGGTATCATTTGCATGAAATATCTTAATTATTTCACATGCAGTCTATGTGTACTCTTAAAGCTAAAGTGAGTTTCTTCTAGGCAGCATTAAGTTGTGTCTTGGTAATTTTTTTTAATTCATTTAACCGCTCTATACTATTTGACTAGAAAATTTTACTCGTTTACTTTTCAAATAATTATTAATAAGGAATTATTTACTACTGCCATTGTGTTCATTGTTCCCTGGTTGTTTTGTAGGCCTTTTTTCCTTTCTTCCCCGCTTTCTCTCTTCTTTTTGACTAATTTTCTCTTGTGGTGTACTTTGGTTGCTTGCTTCTTATCTATTATTTATCTATTATAGGTCTTTGCCCTGTGGTCACCATAAAGCTTACAAAAAATACATTTATTATAGACTATTTTAAACAGACAACTTAATTTTGATCACATAAAAATATTTTACACGTTTGCTGTTATTCACACATTCTTGTTGTTGATGTCACAATTTGCAAGTTTCTGTATTGTATATTCCATAACAATTGTAGTTATTGTTATTTTTAATAGTTTGGTCTTCTATGCTAAAGATTTAAGTGATTTACCAACCACCATTACAATGTTAGAGTATTCTAAATTTTACTATGTACTTAACATCGTCAATTTATACTTTCTTGTGTCTTTATGGTATCAGCTAGCATTTTTATCTTTCATCTTGAAGAAATTCTTTTAGCCTTTTTCATAAAGAAGGTCTAGTGTTAATGAAGTCTCTCAGCTTTTGTTTGCTGGTAAAGGTCCTCTCTTTTTGTCGTTTCTGAAGGATAGGATTGCCAGGTATGGTATTCTTGGTTTGCAGGGTTTTGTTTTGTTTTGTTTTTTTTCATTGAGTATGTTGAATGTATTATCCCACTCTCTCCTGCCCTGAAAGGTACCTTCTGAAAAATCAACTGATAATCTTATAGACATTCGCTTACACATGGCATGTTATTTTTCTTTTGCTGCATTCAAAATGTTATTTTCATCCCTAACTTTTGGGAATTTGATTATAATGTGTCTCAGTGAAGATGTCTTTATATTTAATCTATTTGGTGTTTGTTTACTTCATGGATTTAGATGTTCCTTTTTCTCATCAGTGATGGGAAGTTTTTCATAAGTATTTTTTTCTTTCTTTTTTAAAAAACTTTTATTTCAGGTTCAAGAAAACACGTACGAGTTTGTTATATAGGTAAATTGTATGTCACAGTGGTTTGGTGTATAGATTATTTTTTCATCCAGGTAATAAGCATAGTATCTGACAGATGCTTTTTCAGTCCTTGCTCTCCTTTCACCCCTCATCCTCAAGTAGGTTCCAGTGTTTGTTTCTTTCTTCTTTGTGTCCATCTGTAGTCAAACTTTAGCTCTCACTTATAAGTGATAACATACAGTATTTGGTTTTCTGTTTCTCTGTTAGTTGGCTGAGAATCATGGCCTCCAGCTCCATCCATGTTGCTGCAAACAACATGATTTTATTGTTTTTTTAATGGTTATGTAGTATTCCACTATGTATATGTACCACATTTGCTTTATTTAGCCTCCTGTTGATGGACATTTAGGTTGATTCCATGTCTTTGCTATGTGAATAACACTGCAATGAACATACATATGTATCTTTATGTTAGAATGATTTATATTCCTTTTGGCATATGCCCCACAATGGAATTGCTGGGTCAAAGAGTAGTTCTGTTTTAAGTTATGTGATAAATCTCCAAACTTCTTTCCACAGTGACTGAACTAATTTACATTCCCACTAGAAGTGTATAAACATAGCCTTTTCTCTGCAACCTCACTAGCATCTTTCTTTTTTGACTTTTTAAAAACAGCCATTCTGACTGGTGTGAGATGGCATCTCACTGTGGTTTTAATTTTCATTTATCTGATGATTAGTGATTTTGAGCATTTTGTATATGCTTCTTGGCTGTGTGTATGACTTCTTTCAAAAAGTGTCTGTTTATGTCCTTTGCACACTTTTTAATGCAGTTGTTCAGTTTTGCTTGCTAACTTAAGATTTTTATAGATTCTGGATATTAGACCAAACTATTTCAGATGCATAGTTTGCAAATGTTTTCTCCCATTCTGTAGGTTGTCTGTTTACTCTGTCGATAATGTCTTTTGTTGTTCAGAAACTCTTTTGTTTAATTAGAACCCATTTGTCAATTTTTGTTTTTGTTGCAATTGCTTTTGGCACCTTCATTATGAAATCTTTGCAAGATCCTATGTCCAGAATGGCATTTCCTAGGTTATCTTTCAGGATTTTATAGTTTTATATTTAACTCTTTAATCCATCTTGAGTTTACTTTTTAGAATAGTATAAGGAAGGGGTCCAGTTTCAATTTTCTACATATGACTATCCAGTTATCCCAGCACCATTTATTGAATAGGAAGTCCTTTTCAGTCCTTTTCCCACTGCTTATTTTTGTCAACTTTGTTGAAGATCAGATGTTTATAGGTATGTAGCATTATTTCTGGGATCTCTATTCTGTTCCTTGGGTCTATCTGTCTCTTTTGGTACTAGTGCCATTCTGTTTGGGTTACTGTAGCCTTGTAGTATAATTTGAAGTTGGGTAATGTGGTGCCTTCAGCTTTGTCCTTTTTGCTTAGGAATGCCTTGACTATTTGGGCTTTTTTGCTCCACATAAACTTTAAAATAGTTTTTCTAATTCTGTGAAGAAGGTTTTGGTAGTTTCTTATGAACAACATTAAATCTATAAATTGTCTTGGGCAGTATGGACATTTTAACAATATTAATTTTTCCTATCAATGAGCATGGAATGTTTTTTCATTTGTTTGTGTCATCTCTGATTTTTTTTTAGCAGTGTTTGATAATTCCCCTTGCAGAGATCTTTCATCTCCCTGCTTATCTGTATTCTTAGGCATTTTATTCTTTGTATAACTATTGTGAATGGGATTGTGTTCTTGATTTGGCCCTCTGCTGGGATATTGTTTTTATAGAGGAATGGTAGTGATTTTTGTTTATTGATTTTGTATCCTGAAACTTTGCTGATGTTTTTTATCAGTTGAAGTAGCTTTTGGGCTGAGATAATGGGGTTTTCTAGACATAGAATTGTATCATATACAAATAGGGATAGTTTGACTTTCTCTCACTCTATCTGGATGCCATTTATTTCCTTCTACTGCGTGATTGCTCTGGCTAGGACTTTCAGGAATATGTAGGAGTGGGGAGAGAGGACCTTCTTGTCTTGTTTCAGTTTTCAAGGGGAATGCATCCAGTTTTTGTCCATTTAGTAAGATATTGTCTATGGGTTTATCATAGACAGCTCTTGCGGTTTTAAAGTATATTCCTTTAGTGCCTACTTTGTTCAGGGTTTAAACACAGAGATGTTTAATTTTGTCTAAAGCCTTTCCTGCATATATTGATATGATCATGTGTTTTTCTGTTTTTAGTTCTGTTATGTGATAAATCAACTTATTGATTTGGATATGTTGAATCAACCTCACATTCTAAAGCCTAGTTGATTGTGGCTTTTTGATGTGTTGCTGGATTTAATTGGCTAGTATTTTTAAGGATTTTTGCATCAATGTTCATCAAGGATATTGGCCCAAAGTCATATTTTTTGTTGTTGTGTCTTTGTCAGATTTTCATATCAGGACAATGTTGGCCTCATATAATGAGTTAGGAAGGAGTCCCTCCTCCTCAATTTTTTGGAATAGTTTTAGTAAGAATGGTATCTGCTTTTCTTTATACGTCTCACCAAATTTGGCAGAAAATCTCTCTGGCCCTGGGCTTTCTCTCTTTGGTAGGTATTTTATTAGTGATTTAATTTCAGAACTCATTACTGTTCTGTTCAGGGACTCAATTTCTTCCTGGTTCAATCTTGGGAGGTTGTATGCGTCCAGGAATTAAACCATTTCTTCTAGATTTTTCAGCTTGTATGCACAGTGTTCAAAGTAGTCATCGAGGGTTTTTTTTTTTTCCTCCCCCATGGTGTCAGTGGTAACGTCCCCGTTGTCTTTTCTAATTGAGTTTATTTGGATCTTATTTCTGTTTTCTGTAGTAGTCTAGCCAGTGTTGTATCAGTCATATTTATTCTTTCAAATAACATATTCATGAATTTGTTGATCTTCTGTATGGTTTTCATATCTCAATTTCCTTCAGTTCGGGTCTGATTTTGGTTACTCCTTGTATCTGCTAGCTTTGGAGTTGGTTTGTTCTCACTTCTCTAATTCCTCTAGGTGTGATGATAGATTGTTAACTTGAGATCTGTCTAACTTCTTGATGTGGGTGTTCAGTGCTATAAGCTTCCCTATTAACATTGCTTTAGCTGTGTGTGGGAGGTTCTGATATGTTGCATCTTTGTTCTCGTTCATTTCAAAGAATGTCTTTATGTCTACCTTAATTTCATTATTTACCTCAAAGTCATTCAGGAGCAGCCTGTTTAATTTCTACGTAATTGTATGGTTTCAGATGATTTTTTAATAGGGACTTCTATTGTTATTGAACTGTGGTCGATCAAAGAGTGTGGTTGGTATGATTTCTGTTTTTGTTTTTATGTTGTTTTTTTGAACTTGCTGAGGATTGTTTTGTGCTAAATTGTGTGGTCAATTTTAGAGTATGCACTATGTGCCAAGGAGAAAAATGTGTATTCTGTTGTTTGAGAGTGAAGAGTTCTGTAGATGTCTACTAGGTCTGGTCGAGTGTTGAGTTCAGGTCCTGAATGTTATTGTCAGTTTTCTGCTTCGATGATCTGTCTAATACTGTCAGTGGAGTATTGAAGTCTCTACTCTTATTGTGTGGCTAATCTAATTCCCTTTGTAGGTATCTAAGAACTTGCTTTATAAATCTGGGTGCTCCTGTATTTGATATGCATATATTTAGGATAGTTAGGTCTTAATTTGAATGGAGCCCTTTACCATTATGTAATGCCCTTGTTTGTCTTTCAAAAATCTTTTGATTTAAAGTCTGTTTTGTCTGAAATTGGTATAGCAACCCTGGCTTTTTTTCTGTTTTTTGTTTGCATGGTAGATTTTTCTCCATCCCTTTACTTTGAGTCTAGTAGTGTCATTGCATGTGAGATGGGTCATTGCGTATGAGAGGGGCATATCATAGGGTCATGCTTCTTTTTCCAACTTGGCACTCTGTACCTTTTAATTGGGGCATTTAGCCCATTTACATTCAAGGTTAGTATTGATGTATGCAGGTTTGATCGTGTCATCATGTTACTAGCTAGTTATTATGCAGACTTGTTTGTGTGGTTGCTTTATAGTGTCACTGGTCTATGTACTTAAGTATGTTTTGTAGTAGTCAGTAATGGACACGCTTTTCTGTATTTAGCACTCTCTTTAGGTTCTCTTGTAAGGCAGGTCTGGAGGTAATAAATTCCTTTAGCATTTGATTATCTGAAAAGGATCTTATTTCTCCTTCGCTTATGAAGCTTAGTTTTCCTGGATATGAAATTCTTGTTTAGAATTTCTTTGCCTTAAGAGTGATGAATATAGGGCCCCAGTCTCTTCTGGCTTATAGGATTTCTGCTGACAACACTGCTGTTAGCCTGATGAGGTTCCCTTTGTAAGTGATCTGCCCCTTCTTTCTAGCTGCCTTTAACATTTTTTTCTTTCATTTCAGCCTTGGAGAGTCTGATGACCATGTGGCTTTGGCATGGTTATCTGGTGTAGTCTCACAGGGGTTCTCTGCATTTCCTGAATTTAAAGGTTGTCCACTCTAAGGAGGTTGGGGAAGTTTTCATGGATGATATTTTGAAATATGTTTTCCAAATTGCTTGCTTTCAATGAGTCATAAATTTGGTCTCTTTACATACCATATTTTTCAGAGGTTTTGTTTAATTTTCTTCAATCTTTTTAAAATTTGTAATATGTGTCTAAGTTATTTCAGAGAACCATCTTTGAGATCTGAGATTCTTTCCTCAGCTTGGTCAATTCTGCTGTTAATACTTGTGATAGTATTCTGAAATTTTAAAATGAGTTTTCAGCTGTATCAGATCAGTTTGGTTCTTTCTTAAAATGGCCGTTACATCTTTCATTTTCTGTATCGTTTTATTGTACAGAATCGTTGAGATGGATTTTGACTTCTGCCTGAATCCCAATAATCTTGGTTCCTATCCATATTCCGAGATCTATTTCTGTCATTTCAGATATTTCAGCCTGGTTAGGAACGATTGCTGGGTAACTAGGGTAGTTGTTTAGAGGTAAAAATAGATGCTGGCTTTTTCAGTTGCCAGAGTTCTTGCATTGGTTCTTGCTCATCTGTGTGGGCTGATGTTCCTTTAATCTTTGAAGTTGCTGTTCTTTGGATGGATTTTGTGTGTGTGTATGTGTGTGTGTGTGTATTTGTGTGTTTATCTTTTCTGATGCCCTTGGGGATTTGATTGTGGTATAAGGTGGACTCAGTTGACTAACTTCATTTCTGGAAGATGTCAGGGGGTCTCAGCATTCCCCAATTCTGGAATGCTAATATCAGGCCCCTGACTTTGTTCTCTTGCCCCTTGAGGTTAGGAACCTGCTGTGCTGGGGGGCCAAAGGTGTTCCCGGATTGGTGGCCACAACACTCCAGTAAGTGGCAGTGGTCACAATATTCTGTCAGGGTGGTAGCAGTGGGATCTGTGCTCATTTGCACATGTCACAGCAGTGGCAGCATGGCTGGGTGCATGCTCGTTGGCTGAGGTGAGGCACTGACAGGCATGGCGATGCCAAACCCCATAACCCTTTATTTTTTATATATGTTTTCTGCCCATTTTCTGCCTCTGCTCCTTCTAGAAAACTCATAATGTATATATTGGCTCAGTTGATCATGTACCATAGTTTTCTTAAGCTTTATTTACTATTTTGTTTCTTTTTTCTTTTGTTTCTCTGACTGGATAATTTCAAATGACTTGTCCCAAACTCACTGACTTTTTCTCCGGCTTGATCAAGTCTGCTGTTGAAATTCTCCATACAGTTCTTCAGTTCAGTCACTATGTTTTTTTTTTAACTTAAAAAAAATCTCTTTCTTGACCTAATTTTGCTCATAAATTGTTTTTCTGATTTCATTTAGTTATCTATCTGTATTCTCTTGTAGCTCACTGAGTTTTAGACAATTACTTTAAATTATTTGTTGAGCAGTTTGTAAATTTCTCTCTCCTTTTTTTTTTTGTTTTATTTTTGTTTATTTTTTTTAATTTCTTTTTCTTTTCTTTTTTTTTTTATTATACTTTAAGTTCTAGGGTACATGTGCATAACGTGCAGGTTTGTTACATATGTATACTTGTGCCATGTTGGTGTGCTGCACACATCAACTCGTCAGTATCCATCAATTCATCATTTATATCATGTATAACTCCCAATGCAATCCCTCCCCACTCCCCCCTCCCCATGATAGGCCCCAGTGTGTGATGTTCCCCTTCCCGAGTCCAAGTGATGTCATTGTTCAGTTCCCACCTATGAGTGAGAACATGCGGTGTTTGGTTTTCTGTTCTTGTGATAGTTTGCTAAGAATGATGGTTCCCAGCTGCATCCATGTCCCTACAAAGGACGCAAACTCATCCTTTTTTATGGCTGCATAGTATTCCATGGTGTATATGTGCCACATTTTCTTAATCCAGTCTGTCACAGATGGACATTTGGGTTGATTCCAAGTCTTTGCTATTGTGAATAGTGC
>NW_016807759.1:62465-70637 GCF_001698545.2 Rhinopithecus bieti
ATTCTCAGATCTCAACCTCCGTGTTGGGAGATCCACTGCTCTCTTCAAAGCTGTCAGACAGAGTCGTTTGCGTCTGCAGAGGTTCTGCTGCCTTTTTGTTGTTGTTTTTTTTTTAGCTGTGCCCTGTCCCCAGAGGTGGAGTCTACAGAGACAGGCAGTTTTCCTTGAGCTGCTGTGACCTCCACCCAGTTCGAGCTTCCCAGCGGCTTTGTTTACCTACTTAAGCCTCAGCAATGGCAGGCGCCCCTCCCCCAGCCTCGCTGCTGCCTTGTGGTTAGATCGCAGACTGCTGTGTTAGCAATGAGGGAGGCTCCGTGGGCGTGGGACCCTCCTGGCCAGGTGTGGGATATATTCTCCTGGTGTGCCCGTTTGCTTAAAGCGCAATATTGGGGTGGGAGTTACCCGATTTTCCAGGTGTTTTGTGTCTCAGTTCCCCTGGCTAGGAAAACGGATTCCCTTCCCCTTGCGCTTCCCAGGTGAGGCGATGCCTCTCCCTGCTTCAGCTCTCGCTGTTCGGGCTGCAGCAGCTGACCAGCACCGATTGTCTGGCACTCCCTAGTGAGATGACCCCAGTACCTCAGTTGAAAATGCAGAAATCTCCGGCCTTCTGTGTTGCTCGCGCTGGGAGTTGGAGACTGGAGCTGTTCCTATTCAGCCATCTTGCTCTACCCCCCAAAATTCTCTCTCCTTAAGGTCAGTTACGAATCCTTTATTTTGTTCTCTTGGTGATATCATATATCCTTGATTGTTTATGATACTGTGGTCACGTGTTTTTGGTGTTTGACTTTTTGAACAAGTAGTCACTTATTCCAGTCTTTACTGACTGGCTTTAGCAGATGAAGTCCTTCACCAGTCAGTCATCCAGAGATTCTGGGCAGGTTCTGGGCAGATTCTGGTTCTAAAGAAGGCCTGGAACCCATGTCTTCATGGGTAAGCCAGGCACTAGGATAGATGTGGTACCTGAGTCTCTAGGACAGGTCTAGAGTTTGAGTCTGTACATGCTGGGCTGGTACCTGGAACTACAGGGGCTGGCATGGAGCCAGGGTTAGTGGGGGCTGGCCTATATCCTGGGACCATGAATGTCAACTTGCCTCTAGGGTAGATCTGGAGACTGGATTCATGGGGCTAAGGCTGGAGCCTGAATCAGTGGGGGCTGGCCTGGTGCTACGGTCTACTGTAATGAGGCTTGATTCTGGGTGTGCTGGAGTATGAGACCAGACTAGTATTGAGTCCACAGAGGCTGGCCTGGAACTGGGACGACCTAGAGCTTGTGTCTGTGGGGGCTGGCTTAGTGACAGAGGCCACAGAGGCTGGCCTAGTATCAGGGTTTTGTGCTCAGATGGACCTAAAGGCTTGGGGAGGGTTTGGGGTTTGACAGAACTGTATCCTGCGACTGTGAGTGCCAGTTTGGAGCTGGGGTCTGTAAGTGTTGGCCTGGAGTTGTAGCTGTGGGAGCTATCCTGGAGCTGTGGTGGGTCTGATGGGCAGGTTCACATGGGCAGGTCTGACGTCTAGGATTTCAGGGGCCACCCTGGAGTCTGTGGCTGCAAGTACTAGCTTGTCCTTGAGGTGGGCTTAGAGTCTTTGACAATGGGTGCTGGCCTGTGATCTGGAGCTATGGGGAAAAGCATGATGCTGTGTGTGTCTGGAGCCTGTGTCTTCTGGGTAAGACCAGAGGCTGCAGTCATAGGGGCTGACCTGGAACCTGGGGCCACAGAGGCTGGCCTGGCATCAAGGCAACCTGGAGTCTAAGTCCAAGGGTACCTGCCTGGAGTCAGAGGCCACTGGGTCTTACTGGGGCAAACCTAGTGTTAGGGTCCATGGAAAATTCAAGTGCTTACTTCACTCTCTTTTCCCAAGTTGAGGGAATGTCTCTCCATGCTGTGCTTACTGAGATTGAGGGAGAGGTGATGTAAATAATGTAAAAGTGTTCTTTCTACCCTCTTCAATGCATCTTTTCTTATTTTTTGCAACATGAAGATGCTTTAATCACTCGCTTGGACTTATTAGCTCTTGTGAAGGTATTTCCATTTTCATGGATAGTAGTTCAAATGAGTGTTTCTGTGAAGGTTTGATCAAGAGTTGGAAAGTCATATCTACCATCCTGCTGATGCCATTCTCTGAGAAGTACATTCTAAGCACCATCAGAGCCTCCTAAATCTGTTCATGTCACATTGTCAGGTTTGGGCTATGGGAATGGGAGGGCAGGAAGTACGTGGGAGAGAAATGTCCTCATCTCTTCACAACACAAATCCTACATGAGCAGGACCCACACCCTCATCACAACACATTAGTAGGGATGCACATTTCCTCATTTTCCCTAGAGACCTGGGTGAATAGGGAAGAAGCAGGACCTACAAAGTTTCCTCCCCTCAACCACTTTGTCCTTCTCAGGGTATGGCTATGACACTGGCACATACAAGACAAACAAGTGCAGACTAAAAATTTTATTATTGCTCTTTAAAGACTTAGGCCATATGACAAAGTGAAGAGACTGAAATGAGAGTGGGGAGGAAGAAATAGAAGGAAGATAAGAGTGAGGTGGTCAGGTTTGAGGGAATTAAGTGAATATTCTCTTCCAGGGTGAGTCTTCACACTGGTCTCATGCCCATGATGAGTTGCACACCAAACACAGGCTGCTGACTTCCCTCCAGCCCTAGTCAGTGAACTTGCAGACATAGGGTAACCTCGCATCACAGTTATAATCTTTCCACTTCAGAAATCCTGGAGAGACAGAAGACATAAATGGAATGGGGCTGAGGAAGTTTGTGAATCCAATGAAGAGGCATCCTAGGTTTTAGCCTAGAAGTTAAAGCTTCTTCCTCACCTTCACCAGTGTCCCAATCCAAGAGAGAGATTCAAAGAAAGCAGAGAAGAGAGGAGATGACAGAAGACACACTGACATTGTATTTTCTAGCTCAGGAAGATTTCCTGAAGGTCTTCCTGAGGACCCAGGAATGGGGGATGAGATGGAAAACCCTGGGAAGAGGCAGCTCCTCTGTTTCTTACCTGTGCTTCTCGACAGGCCCGCACAGTGGCCAGGGTTTGAGATAGTGGAGGGATTTCTCTCCCATGCAAAGTAATTAATCACATCAGTGCTACTCCACTCCCATCCATCTCCATTGAGCTCGGTGCCCTGTAAAGTAGAGGAGCAACCAGGTGATGGGAATGGCCATTGCAGCTTTTCTTGCATGGCCCCTTAGCTGCAACACCTGATTTGCTCCCCAGCATGAGGGAATTTGGTCTGCTACTCCAGATGCTGCTGGTGAGCCCTTCACTAGGAACCTCTTCCTTGACTCCTCATTGCTGTTGGAAAATCCCAGCCAATAAACACAAGATCCTTGGAACCACACAAGGTAATGTGTTACTTGCTAAACAATAACTGGTGTAGCATTTGTGGTTAGCTTGTGAAGCTCAAAGGTAATGTCAGTTCTGTATGGGGCAAAATTGATCCTATCTTCCTTAAGGATTCTTTCAGAACAGTAGGCAAAGACTCCATGAAGCTCAGAGAGTTATTAACGCAGCCTCATATGAGAATTATGTAATAAGCCTGAGGAAGGCAGATTGATTTTATCTGAAAGATAGAGACCTCCACAGAACTCAGATCTTCAGATGCTTCATGGCCTTCACTTTCCCCCAAATATTCCCCAGAATCTGAGCTCCAGTGCTCCCTGAAGTATTCCTGGGCAGCACAGGGGACAAGGAGTGGGCCTGGGCAACAATAGCACCTTGAGAGGGGAGGATATACTCGCACCTGTGTGGGGTCATGGAGCCCAATCCAGACGTATGAGTAGCTATTACTAATGCTCTTCACCAGGGAGGACACGAAGGATCCCTCAGCCCCATTGAGCACAGACACCAGGTTTCCAGAGGGCCGCTTCTGGCAGGCCAGCTTTGAGGGAGACAAAGAGAATGAGAGGGAGCTTGAGACCCGCTGGGGGAGAGCAGGACAAAGGGAGGTGGGAGGAGGACTATGTGAAAGATAAGCGTGTTCATCCTCATTCCCAATGAACTTTTCTGAATGGAGACCCTCCTCTCCCGAGACCTGCATGGATTTTCCCCTGTCACCTCCTACCCCACATCTAACCACTCACATCTGCATCCATCCAGGATTTTGGTGACAAAAACAAGGCATAGCAGTGGGAGCCATAGGCCTTGGAGCCTTTGGGACAGCGGATCCGCGCAGAGGGCAGTTCCTCCTGGGGTTCTTCACCTGAGGTGGAAGAAGAGGGAGAGGGTAAAATGAAGAGTGGGGGTTGGGGTGGGAGATGACCTTGGGGAATATCTAGGCCTGCCCTTGAGGAGGAAGACCACATTCCTGATATCCCTTCACCTTCCCTTGTGTTTTCAGAAGTTCTTTATCTCAAAATAGTAAATGGGGCACCATCTAGTCTCTTAATACCCTTTCCCCTTATTCAACCATTCAACACTCTCCTTACTCTGGGCTGTCTCTACATTGGGTCCTCGAATCATTGTCCCTCCCCACATCTCATTACTGACCCTCCACACTTTCCCACCAGTCTATATTAGAGTCCACTAACTAAATGGAAGTCATCTCATTCCACTGTTAGTGGACCACCGTGGAGTCTCCCACTGCAAGTTAACCTGAAGGAAGGAGTGATGATGCAGGAACTGCAGGCAGGTTCATTAGACACTACATCATTACCCATGTGACACACAGGAGCCTTCCTCCTCTTCTTGGCTCTGAGGATTCATAGGGAACCCAGTGCTAGAGGCAGAGCAATCTCACCTTGAACCTGAGATAGGAGCATGAGGCAGGAAAGCAGCATCCAAGATATGCTGGGCAGGGCCATGGGAGGCAGCATAGGGGTCTGTGACTTGAGGAGGCAATCAGGAATCACTAAAGAAGCATGGTCAGTGGGAGAACACAAAGATACCCTTGGCCTCATGTCTTTTTCCTTCTCTAGTCCCCTAGGACTAAAGTGATCTTGGTCACATCCATCATCTTCTACAGTTCTGAATGAGTTGTGAATCTGTGTACTCTCCCATCCCCGAGTCCTCCCAGGACACCCTTGCTGAGTCTCAGAGCTCCTGTGCTGCCCAAGGAAGGGACCCTCCCATGCATTCTCCTGTATCATGTGCAGTAGCCCCTCCCCAGCTCTCATCTTCTTTCAGCTCCCACTTACCTCTCTGATGGGAAATGGTATGATTTGTCTGGTCAGGAAAGAGTGAGATTTTATAAGAGGATCTGGGGGAGGGACATTGGAGTGAAGAGTGACAATGAGAAGGTAAGACAGGGGTCATGGGGTGGGGTTGGCATGGGGAGGAGACTCTTCCTGGCAAAGACTGGGGATTTTCCCAGATGTTGCTTCTTTCCTGTTGGCAGGCCAACACTATGTCTAAGAAGAGGTGAAGTTTGCTTTTTCCTCTGCATCCTCCTTGTCAAAGACCTGTGGCACCAAATGTGATATGAAATCTTCTAATGTGGACATCTGAAAGGGGAGTTCCTCTGGTGGATTTCTTAAGAACCCACTTCTGGAGGCAAACCTATGTGTTTCTTATTACCTCGCCTCGTAAAATTAAATAAATGTTAGATGTTAAGTAGAGGAATCATAAGTGTGCTAGACAGTTGAGGGCATAGATAGAACTGAAGCTAAGAGTAGGAGTGAGGGTTCAGGGCCATTATGCAAATATGGTAGCTAATTTTGATGAAACTTTAGAATTATCTGACAACTCAATAGATGAGCCAAAATCTTACAGAAAATCAGGTGAGTGGACTTGTCTTTCCAGTCTTCAGCAAGAAAGAGCTTCCCCAGAGGAGAATGACAATGACAATGTGATAGAATAAGAGGTGATGAAGGAACACAAGACGTAAGAAGGACTACAGTCAAATAATGAGGATCAAAGAAGAATGAATAGTGATTAAAGAAGGGAAGAGCAGCCGTGGTGTAAAAATCATAGGTCAGTTGGCCATGCGCAGTGGCTCATGTCTATAATCCCAGCACTTTGAGAGGCTGAGGTGGGAGGATGACCTGAGGTAAGGAGTTCAAGATCAGCCTGAGCAACACAGTAAGACCCTATCTCTACAATTTATATTTTAATGTAAGCTAGCTGTGGTGGTGTGTGCTTGTGGTCCTAGCTACTCAGCAGGCTGAGGTAGGAGGACATTCAGTTGAACCCAAGAGTTCAAGGCTGCAGTAAGTTATGATCATCCCACTGCACTCCAGCTTAGGCAACAGAGTGAGACCCTATCTCTGAATTTTTGTTTTATGATGTTGTAAACATAATCCTGAACTGCATGTAAGTCTCTATGACATCAAAATGCTCACTACTTGTAAGTTGCTCATGAGCTTCCTTGCTGGACTGCCATTTGGCTATACATTAAAAGCCCTTTTAATTACATTCTTACTGGGAAAATGGTCAGCTTCATATGGGTATACTGAGAGAAATTCTTTTAATCAGGTTTATTTTTCAGTTGGCAGTTTGATGCCTCTGACAAGCATACTACATTGCTCATACACTGGTTCAGGTTCAGTTTGGCCAGTCTAGGAAAAATTTGGGCTGGGAATGTCTACAGACCCTGATTCTCACGCTATTGTCGTAGTATGCCAGCTTGCATGCAGATGTTTATAGTCATGAAATGTAGCTCATCCTTAATTCATGTCCTCAAAATTCAGTACCCCAAATTCAATGCAATTCCTCAAATAATATGGGAAGAAATATAGCCAGCAGATTATTTTGTTAAGGATTTTTTTTTCCACAAAATTTATACAACAATATGTAAACACATGGAAGGTAGGGGGTAGAAGCTAACCAGAGGGTAGAATAGTTACCAGAGGCTGAGAAGAGGGAGGGGAGGTGAAGAAAGTTTGGTTCATCATACAAACATACAGCTAGATAGAAGGAATATGCTCTAGCTTTTGATAGCACATAGGGTGACTATAGTTAACAACAATATGTTGTATATTTCAAGATAGCTAGGAGAGAAGATTTGAATGTTGATAGTTTATTATTAAAACTCATTTTATTCTTAATTGAAATAATGTGACATTTATAATAAGCCTTAAGGTTATAAAATCCATAACTGCAATGTGAAATTTGTTTGCAATGACATTCACTAAACTCACTAAAGTTGAGTTGTTTTTGTTTTATTTGTCATTGTTCTTCGTAACAATGCTTATTAAGCAGGCATGGAGAAGTTGTTTAAATATTATATTTATCGAGCTGGTTTTGAATTATATAAAAATCTACTTATTGGGGATGACACAGGAATTCTTACTCTCGATGTAACCAAGGCTGAGTTTTAAGAAGCTTCCTTTGCCAAAAGATAAGATGTCCAATTTGTACTTTTATCCTTATTATCTTCTGAATCAAATATTTGCAGATAAGACTTAGTAGTCATTCTTTGAATTATGCAAGTGAAAAATGATCTTGTCACAGGAGTCTAATATTTGTTTCAAGGATGGTAAAATGTAGAGGTTTCCTGGAAGATGGCTCAGCAGGGCCCATGTCAAAAATAGCCTTGAACTATATCTCACTGGAGATTTATCACTAAAGTGCACCCCTTTGAGATATATTAACCAGATGTCCAGAATGCCACTTTGGTCCTTTCATCTTATCCTATGCCTGTCAGAAGCATTGGGAAAGGGATAAAATGAGGTGCTGAGCACCCATAAAATAGGAAAAAGGGACAAAGCTTCAAAGTCCCTGAGGCCAATGAGGGAAGTTATTAACATCAAAGAATTGGAAAGCTGATAACATAGATACTGAAATTTGGTCAATTATACATAAGCAATGAACAGTAACTATCATACGACCTGTGCGGTTATTGGAGGCAATAATTTTATCAGAAAACTGTGTTAATTTTATTTGGTTTCAAATTTTCACATTGATCTTGTAAGAGTTCCCTGTTCATATCATGTTTGCTCTTCTAACGTTATCTATATGGGTATTTCATAAAGGCTATTGCTTATTATTTATTTTTGTTTTAAAATAAGCTAGTCATAATACAAAATGTTCATTTGGGAAAAAATTAAGATAATGTTTTCAATTAATTATCATAAATCATACTCAAACAGCTTATGGATGATAACTTTGCAGATCTGAACTGTTCACAATGTATCAGAGTTCACATTTCTCATGGTAGCAAATAAAAATAAAATAAGAAATAATTTCATAGTCATGTTGCTTTTCTTTTATGATAAATTATCT
>NW_016807759.1:72088-76017 GCF_001698545.2 Rhinopithecus bieti
CTAATGGCTTCCTGATGTTTGATAGGTGTTCCCTTGGAAATTAGGAATTCCCTTTCTCTCCATATTGCTGCATGGGCATGGAGGACTAGATAAGCATACTTAGAGTCTGTATATATATTTACCCTTTTTCCTTCTAATTCTAGTGCCCAAGTGGGGGCTATTAGTTCTGCCAGCTGAGCACTAGTTCCTGGAGTGAGGGGATTACTTTCAAGTATTCCATTATCACTGACCACTGCACACCCCACTTTTCAAAGTCCTTTTTCTACAAAGGAACTTCCATCAGTATACAAGTTGAGGTCGGGATCAGTCAAGGGAACCTCTAAAAAGTCCCCTTGAGCAGCGTAGGTTTGAGCAATTACTTGTGGACAGTGGTGTTCTATCTTTTCTTCATTGTCTGGAAGAAATGTGGCTGGGTTAAAAGTTGCACAAGTGCACAGTCGCAGCACTGGTCCTTCAAGTAATAGAGCCTGATATTTAAGTAAACAGTTGTCTGACAGCCACAAGTCTCCTTTGGCAGTGAGTACGTCATTCACATCATGAGATGTCCACACAGTAAGGTCTCTTCTCTGTATTATTTTAACTGCTTCAGATACTAAGACTGCTACTGCTGCCACTATCCATAAACAGTGAGGCCAACCCTTTGCCACAACATCAGTTTCCTTACTCAGGTATGCCATGGGTTGCAGGCTCGTCCCTCAGACCTGTGTAAGGACTCCTAGAGCTATTCCTGTTTGTTCTGTGACATATAAAGAAAAGTCTTGCCCCATTGTCAAGCTTAACACTGGAACTTAGGTTAGGGCCTTCTTTAAGGTCTGGAAAGCCACTTCTGCTTCAGGTGTCCATCTTACTAAATGGGTATTGATTTTCTAAGTTTCCTTAATTAGTGTGTATAATGGTCTGGCTATTTTACCGTACCAGGGAATCCATATTTGTCAGAAACTTGTTATGCCAAGGAACCCTCTTAGTTGCTTTAGGGTTTTGGGATGAGAATAAGCCAGTATAGGCTGGATACGTTCCTCACTGAGGGCCCTGGTGCCTTTGGATAATTTTAGCCCTAAGTATTTAACCTGCTGTGAGCAGAGCTGAGCCTTTGGTTTGGAAACCTTGTAGCCACAGGTAGCGAGGAAATTTTAGAGCGCTTGGGTGGCTTGATGGCACAAGGTTTCTGAACAGGTGCTAAAAGTAAATCATCCACGTACCGAAGGACAAGAGTGTCCAGGAATGAGAATTGGCTCAAGTCTTGGGCTAATGCCTGGTCAAATAGATGGGGGCTATCCCTGAACCCTTGGGGTAAAACAGTCCAGGTGAGTTGAGACATTGGGTTTGAAGAATCTTCAAAGGCAAACAAGAATTGAGAGTCAGGATATACAGGGATGCAGAAAAAGGCATCATTAAGGTCCAGGACTGTAAACCACTCTGCTTCCTCTGGTGTTTGGGAAAGCAGAGTATAAGGGTTAGGTACAGCTGGGTATAGAGGGAAAACAGCCTCATTGATAATCCTGAGATCTTGCACTAACCTCCACTGTCCGTTGGGTTTCTGTACTCCTAAAATTGGAGTATTGCAGGGGCTATTGCATGGTTTTACTAGGCCTTGGGCTTTTAGGTCCTTAACAATCTTTTGGAGTCCTTGTTGGGCCTTGGGTCTAAGGGGGTACTGCCTTTGGTAGGGAAAGGAGGTAGAATCCTTCAGTTTAACTTGAACAGGATGGGCATTCTTTACTCGTCCATATTGTCCTTCTGTTGCCCAGACTTCAGGATTAATTCCTTCCTCAAGCAGGGGACAACAAACAGGAGTTCCTTTTCCTATATTCAGGTGTATAATTGCCCCTGCTTTTGCTAGAATGTCTCTCCCTAACAAGGGAGTGGGGCTTTCAAGCATAATTAGAAAAGCATGTGAAAAGAATAAAGTTCCCCAGTCACAATTTAGTGGCTGGGAGAAGTATCTAGCGACTGACTGTCCTAGGACACCTTGGATAATGACAGATCTGGAGGGCAGTTGTCCAGGACAGGGGAGTAAGACTGAGAAGACCATGCCAGTGTCCAGGAGATAGTTAACCTCTTGGCCCTCAAAGGTCAAGCATACCTAGGGCTGTATGAGGGTGATGGCATGGGCTGGCGTTTGCCCCGGGCACCCTCAGTCCTGCTGCTGGATCATCTGGTTAGTGGTTTCTGACTCAGATGACCTTCATCCCCTGGGTTACTGGGCCTTCCAGTAATTCCCTTGACATAAGGGGCATGGAGGAGGGGGTGGCTTTTTTCTACTTGGACAATCTTTTGTAAAGTGTCCTTGTAGACCGCACTGGAAGCAAGCCCTATTAGGATTTCGATTGCCCAGTTTTTCCCTTTTCCAGAGCCTCCAAGTCCACTTGCTTGAGGGCCATGACTAAAGCGGTGGCCTTTTTTTAATCCCATTTTTCCCGTTCTGCCTGCTCCTCCTGATCTCTGTTTTAAAAAACCAAGTTTGCCAAGTTCAATAAGGTTTCTAAGTTTTGCTCTGGGCCTAAGGCGGACTTTTGAAGTTTTTTTCTAATGTCTGCAGCTGACTGAGTGATAAACTTATCCTTTAAGATTAGTTGGCCTTCAATAGAGTCAGGTGACAGGGAGGTATGCTTCCTCAATGCCTCCCTTAGTCTCTCCAGAAAGGCAGTAGGATTTGCTTCCTTTCCGTGTGTTATAGTGGACATCATTGAATAATTCATAGGCTTCTTCCTAGTTTTCCTTAGTCCTTCTAGCACGCAATTTAGCAAACGTCTGCCGCACTAATCTCCATGTTCTGATTCTGTGTCCCAATGAGGGTCTACACTGGGAACTGCTTTCTGGCCTGTGGGGAATCATTCTCTTTCATCTGTTGACCTGACTGAGATACCAGAGATCGCCAAACTCTCAGGCTGCAGTTATGGCAGCACTTCTCTCATTTGGGGTTAGTGTCTGATTTAGCAGTAACATTATATCTCTCAATGTCAGATCAAAGGATTGTCCTAACCCTTGTAAAACATCAATATAGCTAGCCATCAGGGTCATCTGAGAATTTACCTATGTCTATTTTAATTTGCTTTAAATCTGAGAGAGAAAAAGGTACATGCACTCTGGCTAGGCTGGATTCTCCTCCTCCCACTGCTTGGAGGGGGCATAATCAGGGAATATGAACACTTTTTTGTTCATTGTTTACCCCTTTGTCTATTTCCTTTGGGACAGTTTAGGTTGAAGGGGGGTCCTTATTAGTTTGGGAAGGAGTAGGGAGGACATCGGGGTAGAGAGGTAGACTCTGAGGGCTTCCTGTAGGGCATAAATCACACTTTTTACATAATTGCAAGTTGTCTCTTAATGAAAAGGAAGTTTGTACATATGGTACTTCACTCAATTTTCCTTCTTTTCCACAAAAGAGGTCCAGCTGTAAGATGGTGTTATAATTTATACTTCCCTCAGGAGGCCAGGTTTCTCCCCTTGAAGAGGATGTCATGGCCAGGAGGTAATGCAGAAGAAAATAAGTCATTTCTTTCTTAGCTCTGAGGGTCAAATTGGTCCCAGTTCTCCAGAATACATCTTAGGGGTGCTTTTGCCTTGGGGGGAAGGTTTCCCATCTGAAAAAAGAACATAGGGATGCCAGCACCCCTAGTCATTTTCCGAAGAGCATTAGTCCTAGAGCATCCTCTATGGTCCTAAAGCTTATTCCTTTCCAGGGTGCATCACCAACCATGGACCTCTGCTTATTGGATTAGTTACAGTCACTGATGTAGCAGTCCTGCACCCCTTTTCCCATCTTTCTTGACCACAAAGAAAGGGGTCTGGGCTGCTGGATTCTAGTGGTCCTTGACCAGCATGTCCAACATTGCCTTTGTGCTCAGGGGTGAGTCCTAGAGCTGGGCTGGGTTCCTGAGTATTTCATAACAACCCAGCTGCCCCATCAAGATGCATTCCCATAAACAACC
>NW_016807760.1:0-17660 GCF_001698545.2 Rhinopithecus bieti
AGAAATAATAAAAGATCCTGTGTACTCCTTACACAGTTTCCCCCATGGTAATATCTTGCAAAAGCATGTACAATAGCACAATCAAGATATTGACGTTAATATGAACCAAAAATTTTGTTCAGCTTTCACCAGTTTTGCATATATCCATTTGTATGTGCAAGCCCATGTATATATTTAGTTCTATGCAATTTTATCACACGTGTAGATTTTTGTGTTCACCACCATAGTCAAGATACAGAACAGTTCAATCACCACAAAGATTCCTTATGCTTCCTTTTTATAACTATACTCACCTCCCTCCCATCCCACCTCCATAAATGAAATTTATAAAATATAACCTTTGGGATTGGATTTTTTATTCAGCATATTTCCCTGGAGATTTATCCAGTTATGATGTGTATCAACAGTTTATTCCTTTTTGTACACATTTTGTTTAATCACTTACCTGTTGAAGAACACTGGGTTGTTTTCAGGTTCTGGCAATCACAAAAAACTATTATGAGCATTCATGTACAGGTTTTTAAAAACTGCTCCTTCTCTCCATCACCATGCCATATTGTTTTTATTTGCTCCCCTTGACCATCCTCTTGGATTGTCAATGATTCAACTACAGTTTTTTTCACTGCTCAACTGGTCATTTCTCACTTTCAAGATAATAAGAGGCATAGCAGAATGATGAAATTATTTTGATAAGTTTTGATTAATCTGATCAATGTAGTGACTAGGGATTACTCTTATTACTAGTTGCCAATGAATAAAAAAGTGCTGTATTTCTGTGGTAGGTAATATTCAGCCCTCAGCCATTATTTTGAAATTGCTGACAGGGAGAAAACTAAAACATACATTTAAGAATTAGGAAGATCATATCTCAAGTGGATATATGGTAAAAGAGTATTTTATACAAGTGTATTGCATTCATATGTCACTAGTAAAAGTTAAAAAGGATTAAATTGTATTACTTTGGACTCTGAAGACACCTTAATTACTTGACACTAGATACTGGAATTTTATTTTCATTTGGCGTGCTGTAAAGAATTTCAGAATACACGAGGGCATTTTTGAAGGTTTATCAATTTTACAACAGAATACAGATATGCGGTTATTTTTAATAATTTGTGTAACATAGAAAGATGACACATTTTTGCCTAAATAGCTTTTCTTCTAATCAGAGTCAGCTACTTCCACTGCTTTTCACTTTTCTTTGAAAGAAAATCATACAAACATTTGTTTTCTTCTGTGCTTTGGATTTGGACTGAAGTCTGGGTTCTTTAACCTCTGGTTTCTCTTTGCACGTTTTCCATTTCACATAATTAGGTATAGGATAGTTTTGTTTTGTTTTACATATTAGTGAGTAACTATCATATAGATATGGATTGGCAATATTCACTTCACACTTTAGTATTTCCAAAGCAAATCTTTATATAACCAGATCAATAAATTACTGGAACATCATTTAAAGCTTAGAATATTTTTTTCTAGCAGTGGATCTTTTAAAATATATTATAAGAAGCATTTATTATAATAATATTTTGTCATTTTTTACTCCATAGTTTTATAACTCATCATAGCTGATTTAGCCTTTGAAGTGTGTAGATAAATTGAATTCCCTGAAGCTTGACTGCTTGAGTGTTTTTCATTTACCGTAATAAACACTGAGATCCTGCATTTTTCCAGTTTTATATAAACATAGGGGAATTAGTCTAGTTTCAATGATCAAAATTCTCCTTCCTCCCACAGTAATGTACCCCGATGTGGTCCAACTGTCCACCTGGATAGTTAATTCCACTTTGTAAAGGATGCACTTTTTTAGATACAAAGTACACTATAGTGCACCCTGGATAAAGATCTTTCTTGTTCATTATGTATGTATTATTGTCATTAGAAAACTTAAACAGTTCTTGAAATATTCATCCAAAATCAACGCTTAGCAGTAACAGCTAAAGTTTCAGAATACTATGATTTCAACAATACGTACTTCAGAATGCCAACTAACTATGACTTCCATGTGAAAATAGCGTTTGCCATGTAAATGTACTGAAATAACTGATTCATGCAAGATACTTTGACAAACTAACATATTGCTTTGAAATATGGAAAGAGTCGTAGAAGTATGAAGCGTAACTCAGTCCAGGTCTCATATTTTGTGATGATTCTTTTATATGATCTTGGAACGTAAAAGCAAGTGATTAATTTACCAAAAAACAATTTGACTTTAATATTGTTGTCCATTAAGTTACTTGAACAAAATCCAGTACAAAATATCCTTCTGTTAATTGAAGTTGCAAGCCATATTTTATATGCGCCATTATCAATTAAGGAGAAAAAATTTAGTGCTAATTTTGATTATTAGGCAATAGTAGAAATAATCGTTGAAGCAATATTCATACCCTTTTATTGGACAAAGTTGACATAATAGCAATAAGATTTTCTATTATTGAAGGATCTGCTCATAATTCACGTAAAAAACAAAGGTTTATAATTCTTGTCCGAGTGCAAGCCGTTAAGTTGCTTCATCGCCCAAGGGCGAGCGAGCGCGGGCGGTATTTAGATTCAATTTTACCTGTTATTAAATCAAACCATGTAGAGAAGAGCCGAATTACAGCGCAGAATATTTAATTTTCAAAATATCTCAAAGATAAGTAAACATTGGCAGAAAATACCTGAGCGAGCTATTCGATTCTTATGAACAATTTATCTCTGTGTTCTCAAATGTTGTGTCCCTAAGCAAAGCTTAAGTTCATCTGCAAGTTTGTTTTTCTTCTAATGAACTTTTGATGAACTTCTAGTCTCTTATTTTTTATATAAGTATGTTTATGTTACAACTGTGATCCGCTAAAAGAAAACTTAAAATCTGAAGTGAAGTCTACGCTGAAAATCTTGGAAAAGCTATTTTAACCGGGCATAAAATGAAATGGAATTTTGAATATTTTAGTATTTCTTGTTGTTTTGGTTTATTCTCTTCTCACTGTGCCATTATTGTGGGAGAAATCTTTTCAGTAAATTCTGATCTCCTCTCTAGTTTTCCATCCTATTCGAGGGTCTGTTACTGAATCTGTTGAGAATTTTACTTTAGTATCCTTCTGTTATTTCCAATACTGGTCTCTGTATCCTTTGAATGCCCATGAATAATGATTTTTGAGTAAGAATTGTCCTTATTTGCTACGGGGTTGCTCGGCTAAAATGTACTACTGAGTTAATGATGAAAGATTTTAAGAGACTTACCCCTCTCATTCTGGTCATTTATGTAATGCTAGGGATTGTGGGTCTTCCATCTGTCCATATTCCTTATTGTTATGAAATCCATTGATGATTATTACTGTATCGTATTCTTTTGAACTGTGGCAAATGTGTTTGTTAGTGATAACAAAATGGACTTTGATGACAGTGTCCAGTTTTATCCACCACGAGAAAAACTTAAAGGTTGGCTTCATTTTTCCAGGTATCAGATGACAGTCTTAATTTAGCGGTGCATATGGAACTTAATTGTATAAGGGATATTGTTACGTCTCTGTGCGGTGTAACTGAAAGACCCCTAAGTGAACAACATTTTATTTTGCATGGCTTCATATGTTCCAGATGTTTGTGTGTGTTTATTCACAACGACATATGGTTGAGTTTGTCTATGGGTGTAGTGTATTCTGTGTGTTATAATGTTATTAATTAATTTTTTCAGATGTACATGTAGGTATGCGTGATATCACTAAGTTAATGCCCAGTATTTTCTGTTTTAATAGATCATGAAACAGTTGTTATCCTCTCTAATTGCTAGAAAACAAAATCCTACCTTGTAGTATTATATTAGTCCTACGACGTTATCTGATTGCAATGCAGAATAATTTTTGATTCGTAGGTCAGCAGAAGTATAAAAATCTTCAATCTTAAGGGCAATATACTATTTTTATTTCCAGGCAATATTTTTGGTGTGATTTCACAGCTCTTTAAGTTCTGTCTAAATATAACTAACTTTATGATGGTTTCTGTCCAGTTCCTAATAGAATTTAAATGTCACTGAATATTAATGAGAAGTTGTAGTAATGATATCTGCCATGGTTTTCCCCTTTTAGCAAATCCAAGTTAATTTTTTGTATTACCTCCTACTGTTTTGAGCTAATCCTGGGTGCCCAATTTCTACTGGTGTTTACTATCATAATTTGTAATTTATTTTATTCTATTTTTTATTTTATTTTTTGAGACGGAGTCCTCATTCTGCTCACTCAGGCTGAAGGTGCAGTTTGGTACGATCTTGGCTCACTGGCAACCCCTGCCTCCCAGGTTCACGGGATCTCCTGCCTCAGCCTCCTGAGTAGCTAGGATTACAGGTGCACACCACCATACCCGGTTAATTTTTTGTGTATTTTTAGTAGAGACCGGGTTTCACTATGTTGGCCAGACTGGTCTCGAACTCATGACCTCGTGAACCGCCCGCCTCGGCCTCCCAAAGTGCTGGGATTACAGGCATGAGCCACCGCGCCCGGCCTGTAATTTATATTTCTAAGAGGTTTTAAGTCATTTAAAAAGTACTCAATGAACGTCTTTTATGTACCAGGCTTGGTGATAAGCAGCATATGGGTTTTGGAATTTGAATTCTGATCCCACCACTTTCTAGAAGAGTGTCTGTAGAAGAATTTCTTATTCACTCGGAGTTTCAATTTCCTCACCTTAGAATTTGGATAATAAAGTAGTACCCATTCTTCAGGTAGTAAGGGACTTAACACATGCAAACCACTTTCACTTCTCCACTTTTTTTCTGGAATATGGTTTAGAATGCCATCCTAAAACTGTTGAGTTTTTGTTCAAGTGTAGTCTAGTCCAACTTTCTATGCTTGAGTTAAATCTTAGCATTTACCAAAGTTCAAGTATCCGATTTCACATGTCTCATCTTCTCTTTGGCTCACATATCACAGCAATCATCCTTCCCCCCACCCCCCACCACTAAATCCCATTTTCTTTTTCCATCCTTCAAGCTGATGATCTCAAATATTTCTTTATTCTGTACAGAGAAAAAATTTGTTTCAATTTACCTCATCTTGACCTAATAATGTCATTTGTACGTATCCATTTTCACGTTCTTCCTGCTTGTACTTCTCTTTAATCTGTATGCTTTTCCTCACCTTCTCTTGAGCCCTAAGAGACCATCCTCCTACATTTATCTCCTGACCCTTCATTCAGATTCTTTATATTTTTTCTCATTCCTTTCTTTCTAACATACTTTCGTACAAGCAAGTACTTACCTATGTTTCAAAGATTGTGTGTTTCATTTTATCATCCTTATTAATTACCTTTTCACTATTTCTCATGTTAATTGCCAAGCACTGTTGAATGAAGTATCTGTACATGACACTTTTATTATTTTGCTATTGACTACACCTTAATCAATCTAGTTTCCTTCTCCTATTTTCATAGATATGGAATTTTCTAGCCAAAGCTAATGTTTGGGTCTTTAATCCTTTTTTTTTCTTTTCCTCAATTAAATGGTTGAATAGGTAATGGAGACACATAGTCCAAAAATCAACACTTTACACAAATGAATATGTAGAGTTCTTGCTTTCCATTTCTGTTCTCATCCATCATGTTTTAGCACCTTCACACCCAACATGGGACATTACTTTTCGTAGTTTTTTTGTGTATGTCATTTCAATATTTTTTTAATGCCAATACAAGTAAACTTACTCCCATTTTACAGAAAATATAACATAATATATAAATTGCTCTATAGTTTGTATTTTTCACTTATGATGCCCTCAAGGTCATTGCAGTCCATAGGGATCTTCCTTATCATTTCTTAATATCAGGACTATATTCTATTGTGTGGGTGAACTATGGCTAATTTTACCCATCTACCATGGATGGATACTGACTGGTTTTCAGTCTTCGGCTATTACAAGCAACCCTGAAGAAAATAACTTTGCACACATGTTTTCTGATGTGTGTCTTATGTGCATGATCAGTGGGATAAATTCGCAGAAACAGACATACACATTTGAAATTTTGATTTATATACCAAAGTCTCCCCATAGGTGTATCATTTTACACGTTCCACCGGATTTATATGAAAGTAACTATTTTCCCAATTTTTGTGGAATAAATGTGTTATAATTTTATGGCAGATAATATCTCAGTGCAGTTTTACTTCATAATTCTGTTCTTATATGATTGAACATATTTCCTTATTTTAAGAGTTGGCCATTGATAGGACAAAAGGTATGTAAATGAAACTGATAAATTGTTTTCCAAAGTGTTTGTAGCATTTTTCACTCTCATGAGCAGTTTTATATGGGTTCCGGGTGCTCCATATCCTTACCAACATTTTGTGTTGTCAATGTTTTTAATTTCAGCCATTCTTGAATATGTGAAGTAGTATCCAGTTGTGACCATATTTGCTTTCTCCTGATGGCTCTTGATGTTGAGGATCTTCTCACCTGCTAATTATCCATTCACATATTTTTTTGGGGGGTTGGGTTTGTGTTTGAGTAAGGAATCAAGGGATTAATGGATTCAGGAAGAAATAAATGATCAAGGGATTGGTAGCATTCAGGAGGGCTAAGAGCAGGTTCAGCAAGAATAAGTGAGAGATGTAGAATATAAAAACTTGCACTCATATATTTTCTTTTGTGAAATATCTATTCAAGTGTCTAGCTCATTTTAATCAGTTTGTTTTCTTTTATGGTCTAATTATAGAAGGTTTTTTTTTTTAACATATTCTGGTTGAGTTCTTTGTTCAATATGTGCATTGCAAGTATTATCTCCAAGTCTGTAGTTTGTATTACCAGTTAGGTAATGTATGTTTTGATGAGCAGATATTTTAATTTTGATGAAGTATCATTTATCCTTTTGTTTACGTTTAGTGCTGTTTTGTAATTTGCTTAAAATCTTTGCTTAAGTTGTAAAATATTCTTCTATGTTTTCTTTAGAAACATGTTAGTCTTAGTTTTATGTTTAAGTTGATTGTTCATCTTGAATCAACTATTCTTTGTGACATAAGGTAGGAATTGAGGTTAATACTTCTGTGTATGGATATCTGGTTGTTCCAGCACCTTGAAAAGTTACTGCTTTCCACACTGAATTACCTTGTCAATTCTATGGAAAATTGATTGATTATATGTGAGTCTAGAAATAGTCTCTATTGTATTCCATTGCTCTATTTATCTGTCTTGATGCTAATACCATGCTGTCTTAATGACCATAGTTTTCTAGTAAGTTTTGAAACCAGATACCATTCTCCAAATCTGGTCTTATTTTAAGAATTACATTGGCTGTTTCAGGTCCTTTTCCATTTCATAAATTTGAGAATCAACTTGTTGATTATTTTCTCATTTGTATAGTTTATTCCTTGTCTTGTTCTATTTGTGTTGCTATAACAAAATACCATGAACTGAGTAATTTATAAAGAACAGCAATTTATTTCTCTTACTTCTGGAGGCTGAGAGTCCAAAATCAGGGCACTGACAGACTTGGTGTTGAGCAAGGGCCCGGTCACCACCTCCAAGATGACACCTTATTGCCACATCCTTCAGAGAGAAAGAATGTTGTGTTCTCACATGATGAAAGTGTTGGGCAAAAAAGACATACATTTTGTGAAACCAGCTCTATAAAGACCTTAATCTCATTCACGAGAAAGGAGTCCTTGTGACCTAATCACCTCCTAAAAGGGATCATTTCTTACTTCTTTTAAAAAATTCATTTTTAGTTTATATGTGATGTTTGTACATATTATGGAAAATGATATTTTGATGCATATATAATATATAATGATCAAATCAGAGTGATTAACATATCCATCACCTCAAATGTTTATCATTTTCTTGTATTGCAAACATTCAAAATCCTCTTTTCAGCTTTTGAAAACATACAATAAATTATAGTTAATGATGTTTACCCCATAGTGCTGTGGAACACCGCAACTCATTTTGCCTATGTAGCATTAATTTTGTATGTTAACTTGCCTCTCTCCATCTTCCCTCCTCCCTATACTTCTCAGCTTCTAACATCTACAATTTTACTTTCTACTTTAATTAGCTCAAAAAAATTTTAGCTCCTATATTTGTGTAAGAACATGTGGTATTTCTTTTTCTCTGCCCGACTTATTTTACATAAGATAATGTCCTCCAAGCTCATCCATGGTGACCTAAATGATATTCTTTTTATGGCTGAATAGTATTCCATTGTGCACATAAGGCACATTTTCTAAATACATTCAACTGTTGATAGACATTTAGGTTGATTCCATATCTTACCTATTATGAACAGAGCTTCATTAAACATGTGATATGGGTATACCTTTGATATACTGATTTTCTTGCCTTTGGATAAATACCAGTAGTGGAATTGTGGGTTATATAGTAGGTATATTTTTAGTTTTTGGATGAAACTCCATACTGTTTACCATAATGGCTGTATTCATTTTTATTTCCATCAACAGTGTATGCCTGTTCCCTTTTCTCTTCATCCTAGACAGCACTCATTATTTTTTGTCTTTTTATTATTATTATTATTATACTTTAAGTTCTAGGGTACATGTGCATTAATGTGCAGGTTGTTACATATGTAATACCTTGTGGGCCATGTTGGTGTGCTGGCACCCATCAACTCGTCAGCACCCATCAATGTCGTCATTTACATCAGGTATAACTCCCAATGCAATCCTCCCCCTTCCCCCCTCCCCAATGATAGGGCCCCCCTGGTGTGTGATGTTGCCCCTTCCGAGTCCAAGTGATCTCATTGGCTCAGTTCCCACCTATGAGTGAGAACATGCGGTGTTTGGTTTCTGTTCTTGTGATCAGTTTTTGCTGAGAATGATGATTTCGCAGCTGCATCCATGTCCTACAAAGGACACAAACTCATCCTTTTTTATGGCTGCATAGTATTCCAGGTGTATATGTGCACATTTTCTTACTCGCAGTCTGTCACAGATGGACATTTGGGTGATTCCAAGTCTTTGCTATTGGAATAGTGCCGAATAAACATACGTGTCAATGTGTCTTTATAGCAGCAATGATTTATAATCGCTTTGGGTATATACGCACAATACCTAGGAATCCAACTTACAAGGGATGTATTTTTTTGTCTTTTAATGATAGCCACTTTAACTGGGGTGACATGATATCTCATTGTGGTTTTGATTTGCATTTCCCTGGTGATTAGTGGTGTTGAACATTTTTATATATATATCAGTTGACCATTTGCATGTCTTCTTTAGAGAAATGTCTATTTAGATATTTTACCTATTTTTTATTAAATTATATAATTTTCCCAACTGAGTTGTTTGAATTTCTTATAGATTTTGCTTATTAATACCTTGTCAGATGGAAAGTTTGCAAAATTTTTTTCTGATTTAGTACGTTGTCTTTTCACTTTAATTGTTTCATTTGCTACACAAAATGCTTTTACCTTTATGTAGTCCCATATGTCTATTTTTTAAATCTAGTTGACTGTGCTTTTGACAAAAACTCTATGCCAAGACCAATGTCCTGAAGCATTTGTCCAGTCTATTTTTCTACTAGTTTCATAGATTCAGGACTTACATTTAAACTTTTATTTTGTAATTGATGTTTTATATAGGGGGAGATACGGATGAAGTTTCATTATTTTCTTCTTCATATGTATATCCAGTACTGCAAGCAACATTTATTAAAGAGACTCCCCCTTTTTAAATGGGAGACACCACTGTCAAAAATAAGTTGGTTGTAAATGCATAGATTTGTATCTCGGCCCTCTACTCTGTTCCATTGGTCAATGTATCTGTTTTTATGCCAGTTCAATGCTGTTTTGGTTACTATAGATTAGTAATTAATATATTTTGTTGTCAGATAATGTGATGTCTACAACTTTGTTCTTTTTGCTGAGAATTGCTTTGGCTATTTGGGCTTTGTCTTGGTTCCATACAAATTCTAGAAATTATTTTCTATTTTCTGAAAATGACTGGCATTTTCATAAGGATTACACTTAATCTGTGGATTTCTTTGGGTAGCATGGTGACTTTAATGATGATAATTCTTCCAGTTCATGAGTTTAGGATGTCTTTTCGTTTGTTTTTGACCTCTTCAAGTTCTTTCAGTAGGCTTTTATAGTGTTTCTTGGGGAGGTCTTTCACATGCTTGGTTATACATATTTGTAGGGTTTTTTTTGTAGTTACTGCAAATGGGACTTGCTTCTGATTTTTTTCAGTAAGTTCATTATTGGTGTATAGAAACACTACTGATTTTTTATATTGACTTTATTTTCTATTACTTAATTAAATGCATTTATCAGATCTAAGAGTTTTTGTTGTTGTTGTTGTTGTTGTTAGAGGGTTCAGGGTTTTTAGATGTATGATAATGTCCTCTGGAAACAGGAACAATTTGACTCACCAATTTCCAATTTGGATGCCTTTTATTTCTGTCTGTTGCCTAAATGCGCTGGCTAGGACTTCCAGTATTATGTTGAATGGGAGTGCTGAAAGGGGGCATCCCTGTCTTGTTCTAGTTCTTAGAAGAAAGTCTTTGAGTTTTTCCTCATTGAATATACTGTTAGCTGTGGTTTTATTATATATAACCTATATTATATTGAGATATGTTCCTTCTATGCCTAGTTTGTTGAGAGCTTTTGTCATGAAGGAGTGTTGAATTATTTCAATTGTTTTTCTAAATCTGTTGAGATGATCAGGTAATTTTTGTCTTTCATTTGATTGATTTGATGTATCATTTTTATTGAATTTGCATGTTGAACTATACTTGCATCTCTGAAATACATTCCACTTGATCATGGTGTATGATCTTTTAGATGTGTTATTAGATTTGATTTGGTAGTATTTTGTTGACAATTTCTGCATCTTTGTTCATCATGGAGATTTGCCTATAGTTTTCTTTTTATGTTGCATCCTAGACTGGTTTTTTTTTTTTTTTTTTTTTTTAAACGGAGTCTCGCTCTATCGCCCAGGCTGGAGGGCAGTGGCCGGATCTCAGCTCACTGCAAGCTCTGCCTCCCGGGTTTACGCCATTCTCCTGCCTCAGCCTCCCGAGTAGCTGGGACTATAGGCGCCCGCCACCTCGCCCGGCTAGTTTTTTTTTGTATTTTTTAGTAGAGACGGGGTTTCACGGTGTTAGCCAGGATGGTCTCGATCTCCTGACCTCGTGATCCACCCGTCTCGGCCTCCCAAAGTGCTGGGATTACAGGCTTGAGCCACCGCGCCCCGCCCTCTAGCCTGGTTTTATATCAAGGTAATGCTGGCCTTGTATAATGAGTTATGGAGAATTCCCTCTTAAATTTTTTGAAATGGCTTGAGGAGAATTGACATTATTTCTTCTTTGTATGTTTGGTAGAATTCTGCAGTGAACCCATCCAGTCCTGGGATTGTCTTTGTTGGGAGACTTTTTATTACTGAATCAATATTATTACTCGTTATTTGTTTGTTCAGGTTTTCTTTTTCTTTCTGATCCAGTCTTGGTAGGTGTATGTTTTCAGGAATTCATCTATTTCTTTTAAGTTTTCTAATTTTTAATTGTATAATTGTTCATAATAATCTATGATGTTCATTTGTATTTCAGGGTATCTGTTGCAATGTCTCCGTTTTTGTTCTCATTTTATATATTTTGGTCTTGTCTTTTTTTCCCCTTGGTTATTCTAGCTAACAGTGTACTGACTTTGTTTATCTCCTCAAACATCAACTTTTTGTTTCTTTGATGCATCTTCATTTTTTGGGGGACCTCTATTTTGCTTTGTTCTGCTCTGATCTTTATTATTTCTTCTTCTGCTAATTTTAGGATTGATTTTTTTCTTGCTTTCTAGTTTGTGTCAGTACATCACTAGATTGTTTATTTGAACCCTCCCACTATTTTATTTTAATGTAAGCAGTTTTGGTGTAAAATTTCCTCTTAACACTCTTTTTGCTGTATCCCATAAGTTTTCATATGCTGTATTTATATTTGCATTCATCTGTTTTAATATTTTTTCATGTCTTTTTTAGTTTATGTCTTGACCCAGTGATCACTCAGAAGCATGTCTTTAAAAATTCAATTTAATTTAATTTTAGGTTCCAGGATACACGTGCAGGTCATGCAGGTTTGTTACATAGGTAAACATTTGCCATGGTGGTTTGCTGCACTTATCATCCCATCATCTAGGTATTAAGCCCTGCATGCATTAGCTGTTTATCCTCTCTCTCCATCCTCCTGACAGGCCACAGTGTGTGCTGTTCCTCTCCCTGTATCTATGTGTTCTTATTGTTCAGCTCCCATTTATTTATTTATTATTTTATTTAATTTTATTTTATTTTAGAGACGGAGTCTCACTCTGTCGCCCAGGCTGGAGTGCAGTGGCTCGATCTTGGCTCACTGCAAACTCTACCTCCTGGGTTTATGCCATTCTCCTGCTTCAGCCTCCTGAGTAGCTGGGACTACAGGCGTCCACCACCACGCCCAGTTAATTTTTTTGTATTTTTAGTAGAGACAGGGTTTCATTGTGTTAGCCAAGATGGTCTTGATCTCCTGACCTCATGATCTGCCCACCTCAGCCTCCCAAGTGCTGTGATTACAGGTGTGAGCCACCGTGCCTGGCTGTTCAGCTCCCATTTTTAAGTTAGAACATGTGGTATTTGGTTTTCTGTTCTGCATTAGTTTGCTGAGGGTAATGGCTTCCAACTTTATCAGTGTCTCTGCAAAGGATGTGATCTAGTTCCTTTGTACGGCTGCATAGTATTACATGGTGTATATGTACCACATTTTCTTTATCCAGTCTATTATTGATGGGCATTTGGATTGATTCCATGTCTTTGCTATTGTGAATACTGCTGCAATGAATATATGCGTGCATGTATCTTTAGGATAGAATGATTTATATTCTTTTGGGTGTTTACTCCGTAGTGAAATCTCTGGGTCAAACGGTATTTATGATTCTAGGTCTGAGGAATCATACCATACTGTCTTCCACAATGGTTGAACTAATTTACATTCCCACCAACAGTGTAAAAGTGTTCCTATTTCTCCACAGCCCTGCCAGCATCTGTTGGTTCTTGACCTTTTGATAATCACCTGACTGATGTGAGGTGGTATCTCATTGTGGTTTTGATTTGCATTTCTCTAATGAACAGTGATGTTGACCTTTTTCTCATATGTGTGTTGGCCACATAAATGTCTTCTTTTGAGAAGTGTCTGTTCATGTCCTTTGCCCATGTTTTAATGTTTTGTTTTTGTTGTTGTTGTTGTTTGTAAATTTGTTTAAGTTCCGTGTAGATTCTGGCTATTAGACATTTGTCAGATGGATAGATTGGAGAAATTTTCTTCCATTCTGTATGTTGTCTGTTCACTCTGTTGATAGTTGCTTTTGCTGTACAGAAGCTCCTTTGTTTAATTAAATCCCATTTGTCGTTTTTCGCTTTAGTTAAAATAGCTTTTGACATTTTCGTTACAAAATCCTTGCCTGTGCCTAAGTCCTGAATGGGATTGCCTAGATTTTCTTCTAGGATTTTCACAGTTTTGAGCCTTATATTTAAGTCTTTAATCCATCTTGAGTTAATTTTTGTATAGTGTGTAAAAAAGGGGTCCTGCTTCAATTTTCTGCATATGGCTAGCCAGTTTTCCCAGCACCATTTATTAAACAGGGAATCAATTCCCCATTGCTTATTTTTGCCAGGTTTGTCAAAGATCAAATGGTTGTAGTTGTGTGGTCTTATTTCTGAGATCTCTATTCTGTTCCATTGGTCTATGTGTCTGTTTTTGTATAAGTACCATGCTGTTTTGGTTACTGTAGTCTTGTAGTATGGTTTGTCATTAGGTGCACAATGCCTCCAGCTTTGTTCTTTTTGCCTAGAATTGTCTTGGCTATATGGGCTCTTTATTGGTTCCGTATGAATTTTTCTTTCTTTTTCTTTCTTTTCTTTTCTTTTCTTTCTTTCTTTTTTTTTTTTTTTTTTTTTTTTTTTTTTTTTGCTATGCAGAAGCTCTTTACTTTAATTAGATCCCACCTGTAATTTTGTTTTTGCTTTTGTTGCAATTGCTTTTGGTGTCTTCATCATGAAATCATTGCCGTGTCCAGTATTTCCTAGGTTTTCTTCTAGGGTTTTTAAAGTTTTATGTTTTACATTTGAGTCTTCACTCTATCCTGAATTGATTTTGTATATGGTGAAAAGAAGCAGTGTGGTTTTAATCTTCTGCATATGGCTAGTTGGCTATCTCAGCAACATATGAATGTTCTTTTTCTATTGCTTGATTTTGTTGACTTTGTTAAAAATGAGATGGTTTAGGTGTAAAGCTTTATTCTGGGTTCTCTAACCTGTTCCATTGATCTATGTGTCTGTCTGCTTTTATACCAGCATGATCTTGTGATTACTGTAGCCTGGTAGCATAGTTTGAAGTCAAGTAATATGATACTTCCAACATCATTCTTTTCTTGGAATTGCCTTCACTATTTGGGTTAGGGTTATTTTTTGGTTTCATATGAATTTTAGAAGGGAATTTTCTGATTCTGGGAAAATGTTTTGGTAGGTTTACAGAAATAGCATTGAAGCTGTAAATTGCTTTGTGTAGAATGATTTTAACAATGTTGATTCTTTATATTCATGAGCACAAAATGTTTTTTCATTTGTTTGTTTTGTCTTTCATTTCTTTCAGGAGTATTTTGTAATTAATTTTGTAGAGATCTTCCACCTCCCTTGGTAGTTTTATTCCCAGGCCTTTTATTTCTTTTCTGGCTATTAGGAGTGGGATTGCATTCTTTATTTGCCTCTCTGCTTGGGTGTTGATGGTGTAAAGAAATGCTCCTAATTTTTATTCATTGATTTTGTATTCTGAAACTTTGCCGAAGTTGTTTACCAGATCCTGGAGCCTTTGGGCAGAGTCTATAGGGTATATATAGAATCATATTGTCTGCAAAGAGAAATAGTTTGACTTCCTTTCTTTCTATTTAGATGCCTTTTATTTTTTTCTCTTGCCTGGTTGCTGTGGTTAGGACTCCCAGTACTTGGTCAAATAGGAGTGGTGAGAGTGGATATCTTTGTCTTGTTCTAATTATCAAGATGGATGCTTTTTGCATTTTCAGCTATGTGTTTGCCATAGATGGCTCTTGTTGTTTGAAGTATATTCCTTTGATGCTTAGTTTGTTGAGGTTTTTTTTTTTCATGAAACAATGTTGAATTTTGTTGAAAGCTTTTCTGTGTCTATTGAGATGATCATGTGGTTTTATTTTAGTTCTGTTTATGTGATTGATCATATTAATTGATTTTCACATGTCAAGTTAACCTTTCATCTGAAGAACAAAGCCTATTTGGTCATGGCAAATTAGCTGTTTCCTGTGCTTCTGGATTTGATTTACTAGCATTTTACTGAGGATTTTTGCCTCCATGTTCATTGGAGATATTGGCCTGCAGTTTTTTTTTCTTCCCATTGTGTCTCTGCCAGGTTTTGGTATCAGAGTAAGGATCACATCCTAGAATGAGATACAGAGAAGTCCCTCCTCCTCAATTTTTTGGAATAGTTTTATTAGGATATTTACCAGTTGTTCATTATATGTCTGATAGAATTTGGCTGTAAATCTATCTGGTCCAGGGCTTTTTCTCATTGGCAGATTTTTTATTCATTCAATTTTAGAACTTGTTTTTGGTCTCTTCAGGTATTCAATTTTTTTCCTAGTAAAATCTTGGGAGAGTTTACATTTTTTCCAGGAATATATTCATTTTATTTAGGTTTTCTAGTTTTTTTTGCATAGGATGTTCTTAAGAGTCTCTGATGTATTTTCATGCATCTGTGGGGTCAGTGATAATGTCTCATTTGTCATTTATGATTGCATTTATTTGGATCTTCTCTTGTTTTAATTAGTCTAGGTAGCAGTCCTATTAATCTTATTTATTTTTTCAAACAACTAACTTTTGGTTTCATTGATCTCCTGGATGGATTTTCATGTCTCAATTTCATTCAATTTTTCTCTGATTTTTTTTTCTTTTCTTCTGCTTGCTTTGAGGGATGGTTTGCTCTTTCTTTAGTTACTCTAGGTGTGATGTTGGGGTGTTATTTTAAGATCTTTCTAACTTTTTACCAGGCATTTAGTACTATAAACTTTCCTCTTTACCTTGCTTTAGCTGCATCTCAGAGATTCTTGTATACTGTATTTTTATTTCATTAGTTTCAAAATACTTTTAAATTTTACCTTAATTTAAAATTCATTCATGAGCAGGTTGTTTTATTCCACTTAGTTGTATGATTTTGAGATATATTTTGGTATCTATTTATATTTTATCATGCTGTGGCTCAAGAGTGTGGTTGGTATGATTTCATTTTTCTGATTTTCTTGAGAATTGCTGTATGCTGATTTGTGGTAAATCTTAGTATATGTGTCATGTACAGATAACAATACTGTATATTCTATTTTTATTGGGTGGGATGCTCTTCAAATGTCTGTTAAGTCCACTTGATCATGTGTTGAGTTTATGTGCCAAACATCTTTGTTAGTTTTCTCCCTTGATGATCTGTCCAACACTGTCAGAGAGGTGTTGCAGTTTCCAAGCATTATTATGCCGTTATCTAAGTCTCTTTGTAAGTGTCTGAGAATCTTGTTTATGAACGTAGGTGCTCCATCGTTGAGTGCATATATATTTTGGATAATTAAGTTGTCTAGTTGAATTGAATTGTTTATCATTATGTAACACCCTCCTTCGATTTCTTTTCATCATTTTTGGTTAAAAGTCTGTTTTGGATCTATTGGCCCAAGATGGCTGAATAGGAACAGCTCCGGCCTCCAGCTCCCAGCATGAGTGACACAGAAGATGGGTGATTTCTGCATTTTCAATTGAGGTACTGGGTTCATTTCACTGGGGAGTGCCAGACAACGGTGCTGGTCAGCTGGTGCAGCCCGACCAGTGAGAGCTGAAGCAGGGCGAGGCATTGACTCACCTGGGAAGCACAAGGGGAAGGGAATCCCTTTTCCCACCAAGGGAAACTGAGACAGACAACTGCTAGAAAATTGGGTAAATCTCACCCTAATATTTCACTTTACCAAGGGTCTTAGCAAATGGCACAACAGGAGATTATATCCCACAGCTGGCCTGGAGGGTCCCACGCCCATGGAGCCTCCCTCATTGCTAGCACAGCAGTCTGAGATCTAACTGCAAGGTGACAGTGAGGATGGGGGAAGGGCGCCCGCCATTGCTGAGGCTTAAGTGGGTAAACAAAGGAACTGGGAAGATCGAACTGGGTGGAGCCCACCACAGCTCAAGGAGGCCGGCCTGCCTCTGTAAACTCCTCTTCTGGGGACAGGGCATAGCTAAACAAAAAGCAACAGAAACCTCGGCAGAGGTAAATGCTCCTGTCTGACAGCTTTGAAGAGAGCAGTGGATCTCCTAGCATGGAGGTTGAGATCTGAGAAGGGACAGACTGCCTGCTCAAGTGGGTCCCTGACCCCTGAGTAGCCTAACTGGGAGACATCCCCCACTAGGTGCAGACCAACACCTCACACCTCACACGGTGGGTACACCCCTGAGACGTAGTTTCCAGAGCAAGAATCAGACAGCAACACTCGATGTTCAGCAATATTCTATCTTCTGCAGCCTCCGCTGCTGATACCCAGGCAAACAGGATCTGGAGTGGACCTCAAGCAAACTCCAATAGACTTACAGCTCAGGGTCCTGACTGTTAGAAGGAAAACTAACAAACAGAAAGGACACCCACACCAAAACCCCATCAGTACATCACCATCAT
>NW_016807760.1:20788-26272 GCF_001698545.2 Rhinopithecus bieti
GACAAATGGGATCTAATGAAGCTAAAGAGCTTCTGCACAGCAAAAGAAACTACCATCAGAGTGAACAGGCAACCTACAGAATGGGAGAAAATTTTTGCAATCTACTCATCTGACAAAGGGCTAATATTCAGAACCTACAAAGAACTCAAATAAATTTACAAGAAAAAAACAACCCCATCAAAAAGTGGGCAAAGGATATGAACAGACATTTCTCAAAAGAAGACATTCGCACAGCCAACAGACACATGAAAAAATGCTCATCGTCATTCACCATCAGAGAAATGCAAATCAAAACCATAATGAGATACCATCTCACACCAGTTAGAATGACAATCATTAAAAAGTCAGGAAACTACAGGTGCTGGAGAGGATGTGGAGAAATAGGAACACTTTTACAATGTTGGTGAGACTGTAAAGTAGTTCAACCATTGTGGAAAACAGTGTGGCGTTCCTCAATGATCTAGAACTAGAAATACCATTTGACCCAGCCATCCCATTACTGGGGATATACCCAAAGGATTATAAGTCATGCTGCTATAAAGACATACACACACGTATGTTTAATGCAGCACTATTCACAATAGCAAAGACTTGGAATCAACCCAAATGTCCATCAGTGACAGAGTGGATTTAGATAATGTGGCACATATACACCATGGAATACTATGTAGCCATGAAAAAGGATGAGTTCCTGTCCTTTGTAGTGACATGGTTGCAGCTGGAAATCATCATTCTCAGCAAACTATCCCAAGAACAGAAAACCAAATACCACATATTCTCACTCATAGGTGGGAACTGAACAATGAGATCACTTGGACACAGGAAGGGGAGTATCACACACCAGGTCCTATTTTGGGGAGGGGATCGGGGGGAGGTATAGCGTTAGGAGATATACCTAATGTAAATGATGAGTTAATGGGTGCAACACACCAATATGGCACATGTATATATATGTAACAAACCGGCACCTTGTGCACATGTACCCTAGTACTTAAAGTATGAAAAAAAAGTCTGTTTTTTTCTGAAATGAGAATAGCAACCACTGTTGGTTTTTGTTTTCCATTCATTTGATACATCTTTCTCCATCTTCTCTGCGCCTATGTGTTTCATTTCATGTGAGAAGGGTCTCTGGAAGACAGCATACAGTTGGGGCTTACTTCTTTATCTCACTTGCCACTTGATGCCTTTTAAGTGGGGACATTTATCCCATTCATAGTCAAGGTTAATATTGACATGATGTGCTCCTGTCATCGTGCTGTTTGCTAGTTATTATGCAGACTTGATTGTATAGTTGTTTTATCGTGTCCGTGGGCTATGTACTTAAGTATGTTTTCACTGTGGCACATAAGAGTCTTTCATTTTTATGTTTAACACTTCCTTAATAATCTCCTATAGAAAGGTCTGGTGGGAATAAATTCCATTAACATTTGCTAGTCTGTAAAGAATTTTTTTTTTCTTGTGAAGCTTAGATTGCCTGGATATAAAATTCTTGGTAGAACTTTTTTTCTCTATGGTTGCTGCATATAGGCTTCCAATATCTTCTGGCTTGTAAGGTTTCTGCTGAAAGCTCAGTTGTTAGCCTGATGAGGTTTCCTTTGTAGGTGACCTGCCCTTTGTCTCTAACTGCTTTTAGTATATATATATTTTTTTCAGGTTGACTTTGAAAAATTGGATAACTCTGTGTCTGGGGATGGTCATTTTAATTATAACTTGCTGAAGTTCTCCGGATTTCCTAAATTTGTATGTTGGCCTCTCTAGCGAGGTTGGGGAAATTTTTGTGACAGTATCCTCAAATATGTATTACACATTGCTTTCTCTCTCTGCCTCTCTTTTTGTTATGCAAGTGGGATGAAGATTTGATCTTTTTTACATAATCGCATATTTCTCTGAGGTTTTGTTCATTTTTAAAATTATTTTTTCTTAAATGTTTTCTGACCAAGTTGATTCAAAGAACTAGTCTTTGAGCACTGTAATTCTTTCCGTATTTTGGTCTATTCTACTATTAACACTTCTGATTATATTATGAAATTTTTGTAGTGAGTTTTTCAGCTCCAGGTGATCAGATTAGTTCTTTCTAAAAATGATTACTTTATCTTTCAGTGCTTGTATTATTTTTATTTTATTTCTTAAATTATTTGAATAGGGTTTCAAAATTGTCCTGCGTATCAATGATCTTTATTGTTACCCAGATTCCGAATTCAATAACTGTCATTCCAGCCATTTAAGCTTGGTTAACAACTATTTTGTGGGATCTAGTGCAGTCATTTTGAGGTAAAAAGACACTTTGGCTATTAGGGTTGCCAGGGTTCTTCTGTTGGTTCTTTTACATCTGTGTTTGCTGATGTTTCTTTACACTTTGATGTGCCTGTTCTTTCAATAGGGATCTTTGCTTTTATATTCGTTGATGCTCTTGAGTGTTTGACTGTGTTATGAGGTAACTTTAGTTAATTTGCTTCATTTCTGGATGACTTCAGGAGACAATGTTCAGCTCAGCACTTCTGGGCTAAGTGCTCTAATCCTTACAGACTGAGACTACGCCTGTATTTTTTTTTTTTTTTTTTTCTTTTGACACTTGAAGTTAAGCACCTGCTTTGCTGAAAGGGCCAATGCTTTCTTAGTCAGCTGGCAACAATGCTCCAATAGGCAGGGCCAACAAAACTTCTTCAGAGATGTAACAGATGGGCAGTGGGGGTCCTTGTGTGTGTACTGCCAGCAGGGCATTGAAGGCTGCAGGTGAGTGACTGTTGGCATAGCAGTGAGTGGAGGCCATAGACAAGTGCATGCCTGTGTGGGAGAGCTGCAGGTGCATGTGCATTAGTGGGGGCCTTCCTGCAGAATCTCTCTTACCGTTAGGTGGTATCTGATGACAAAAGAGCTATGGCTATGGCTGCTGGCAAGTGCCTTGGTTAGAACACCAAGGCTGTGCTGCAAGTAGGTACAGCCAGGCAGGGACACTGGAATAGGCTGGCAGATGGGGGTGGCAGTTAGATAAGGCGGGCCCTATTCCACAGTCAAGATAGCTCTGCTCTGTCTAGGTTCAGAGCTAATGAAAACCACAGCCACGTAAAGAATTATTCAAAGCCTTGGTGAATGGGTGCCCATGGCTGTGCTCTACTGCAGCTTTTCCTGGGCCAGACCCTCTGTGTCCCATTCAGTTTGGAGTTCTGTCTCTGACAACTGTCTGGGCAGTTCTCCCTGGCAGCTAAAGTGTCTGTGGGGGTCATGGGGTCTCCTACAGCTAGGATTCTGGAGGTCCATAGCAAGAGTTGGCCACTCCTTGCATATCACATTCACACCTTCTTTAGGAGCCTTTTGGAGCCAGGAATGACTCTTGATGCTCAGCAACCTCATACAGGGTTCCCAGCTCTCTCCCTTTTTAGCCTAGTGTCTGTGTCTTCCCTACAACCACTCCCAATGCAGTCTTTCCAAAGACCTGTAAAGAGTGTACTGGTCTTCTTGATAGTATGGTCACTCAGTGGGAGAAGTTCTTTCTGTGTCTAGCCAGTCATCTTGGATCCTCCTTAAAAATATTCTTTATTTTGGTCTCACGTATGTTTATTTGTGCTGTTTTTGAATAATTTGCTCAAGTATACTATTTCCCAGTTTCCATGTGCCTCACTGTCTTCCTTATGGATCTCCTAGTACCTGCAGGTCATCAAGTAAAGAGGTTGGAGGAGAGTTACCTAGGGCTTCCTGGAGTGGTGGACATGAAGCAGTGGAGACCTGTGAAAATCTTCATTTCTCCTCCACTTTTGAAGGATAGCTTTGTTGGTTTTAGTAATCTTGGCTAGTAGTATTTTTTTTTTTAATTTAATGCATTGAATATATTATTCCATTCTATTCTTGCCTGTAAAGTGTCTGCTGAGAAATCTGATGATAGTTTGATGGATATTTTCTTATATGTGATTTGATGCATTTATCTTGCTGTTTTTAGAATTTTTTAACTTTTGATGGTTTGAGTATAATATGGATAGGGGAAGACTGCTTTGAGTTCCATCTATCTGGGAATCTTCATTTGATGTATCTATATGTATCTTGTAAGATTTGGCAAGTTTTTAGTTATCATTTTGTTAAGTACGGTTTGTATGCGTTTTCCATCTTTTCTTCTTTTGGAACATCCAAAATGTAAAAAAGCAATCTTTTCTTTATATATTTAATCCATAATTGTTTTATATTTAGTTTTAAACCTTTTAATCTCATATTTTAAATAATAAAAACACAAACACACATATTAGCTTAGGTCTACATAGGGTCATGATGATCAAAATGTCACTAGATGATATACAATTTTCAGCTTTATTTAAAGTAACCTTTTGGGATCACCATTGTATATGCAGTTCATACTAAATGTCATTATGTAGGACATGACTATACTATGTAATCTTTATTTTTCTTCTGCCCTAGTCTGTCCTACACAGTGCGCCAGGTTAATCCTCTTAGAATAGTACTTTAAAAAATACTTCACTTACCAGATGTAAAGATGTCAATGTTTTCGTATTGTATTATTAAATTAAAAACTCTTCAATTGAACATGGCTCTCTATTATCTGGCTTCACATTGCCTTATTAGCATTTTCTCCCATTATGCTTAAAAGACTTTATATTGCAAAAAAGTTTATCTTCTTAATCTTTTTGAAATATCATTTCTTCATAGTAGGCATTCAATAAATAGTTGTTACATGAATTCTTTTTTTAATCTTTGTATTTTGTGATAACTCTTTCTTTCACTAGTATGATTTCTATGATTCCTTCAAGGCTTCTGCTGGTTAATGCAATCTCCTGTCATTTCCTGTTTCTAACTCTACCCCTCAGCCTGGTTAATTGAAAAATGTGTTTTGAGTCAAATAGATTAGAGTTTGAGTTCTAAATCTACTACTTACTACTGGGTTATTTGGATAACCAATTTAATCTGAGCCTTAATGTAAACAATATATACATTATAGGACTTTTCTTGAGACTTAAATTAGACTCATTCATTTATTTAGCAAATAAATATTACAAATATACTATATGCCAATCACTGTTCTAGGCTTTGGAGATAAAATGGGAATGAGATTGACAAGGTGTGTGCTTTTATGAAGTTGATGTTTTAGTGAGGAAGACAGTCCACAAGCAAGTAAATGAATACATACAACACGAACTTTCAGATATAGTTAAGTGTTGTAAAGACCATGAAACAGAATGGCGAAGAATAACTGAAGGGAATATTCAGATAGAATGGTCAGGGAAATACTCTGAAGCTGTGACACTTGACTGAAACCCCCAAATTAGTGACAGGATAAGTTATAGAAAGGGCTAGAAAAACAAAATTTTAAAATAAAAGAGTTTATTGGCAGAGGAAGCCTAAGTATTGAAGCTGTGAGGTAGGATTCTTCTTTAAAAAAAAAAAAAAATAGAAACATAGGACAAGCAGTGTGACTGTAGCAGAGTGAATGAGGTGAAGAAAGGTACAATATAATATTGGAAAGTTGATCAAGAGCCAGAT
>NW_016807760.1:28164-33285 GCF_001698545.2 Rhinopithecus bieti
AAATTTATGGGCTCTATTTTTTAAAAAGAGTAAATACTGTTTATTTATTTATTTAATCTCTTTTAAGACAGAGTCTCACTCTATCACGCAGGCTGGAGTGCAGTGGTACCATCTCTGCTCACTGCAACCTCTGTCTCTTAGGTTCAAGAGATTCTCCTGCCTCAGCCTCCCAAGTAGCTGGGACTACAGGTGCGTGCCACCACACCCGGCTGATTTTTATATTTTTAGTAGAGATGGGGTTTCACCATGTTAGCCAAGATGGTCTTTAACTCCTGACCTCGTGATCCACCCACCTCAGCCTCCCAAAATGCTGGGATTACAGGCGTGAGCCACCGTGCCCAGCCCAACAGTAAATACTGTTTTTACTGTCTAAACAGGTAAACAAAAGGTTTGGCTTCCCCTGGAAGTAGAAATTACAAAAAGAACTTAATCCAAATACAGTATTTATGTTCTTTTCTCTCAAATGAATACCTCAAATGCTCTATAAATGTCTAATATTTATAAGTCACTATCACTGAATATATCAGAATTTAACCACCATTGCATTATGAGTCCTAATGTATTCAGATTTTTACATGACAGTTAGGAAATTATTTATGTACAATAACAAGAGGGCTATGGGAATAGTAAGAATTTTGGTTTTAGAGGTTTCCATTATTATTCCAATCTATTTGGATAATTACAGTGTAAACATTTTGTTTAGCGCAAGTCTTTTCTTACCACCCCTACTGCCACACACAAAGGCAATTCTGATGATGTCACGAAATATGAGTCAGCTGTCAGTATAACTTGGTTTTAGTCTAGATTTTTTTTTAATTGTATGACTGGAAACTAGGCAGAAATCCTTAAATTCTCTAAACTTCAGTTTTTTCACTATTAAATGATAGAATGAAAGTAATTCTTAAGGGTCAATTTTATGCTAACGTCAGTTAATTCTTTACATAATTTAACAAATACTTACCTTGTACTTACTATTACAAGGCACCATTTTAGGCATTGGTAAGAGTTGTAAATTGGAAACACAAAACAAAACAAAAGACTGTACCCTATCTCAAAGAGTTAATGCATTGTGAGTAGGTAAACAGACAAACGGATGTCAGATGCAATACAGTACAATACAATGTCAGATAGTGGTAAATGCTTGAAGCAAAATAAAGCAGGGTAATGCACAGAAAACTGATGTAGGCTAACACGAACAAGATATATTTGTGCAGATAACTGAATGAAGTCTTTATTTTGAGGTAATTTTACTTTTACTTGTTGTTATGAAAATAATACCAAAATCTCTATGTGCTATTTACCTAATTTTCTCCACTGGTTAAATCTTGCAGAACCATAGCATAATACAACTCAGCAATCTTTTTCAGTTTTCAACAATTTTGCATGTGCCAATTTGTGTGTGTTATCGTGTATGTGTATATTTTGTTCTATGCAATTTTATCACGTATAGTTGAGCACCAGAGTCAAAATACAGAGTAGATCAATAACCAAAAGGATCATTTCTGTTGCTTTTAATAACTACACTTATTTCTTCCACTCTCAATAAATGGAATTATAAACTATTTAAATTTTGAGGATTGACTTTTTTTTTTCACTCACCATAACTCAATGGAGACCAAGTTGTTGTAATTGTTCATTCTTTTTCTTTTTTGCGGCATAGTGCCCTATAATATTATGTAACACAGTTTATTTGACATTCACCTATTGAAAAACATTTAGGCTCTTTCCAGTTTTGGAGAAATAAAGAGCAAAGTTAGTATCCAGTGGCATAAGTAAGACGGCATGTTAAAAAAGCCCCAGGCCCTTGCTACCCTCTAGAAATGTCAAGTAAACCAAAACAGACTCATGAAAGTAACTTTGTGGGAGCTCTAAAATCCAGTCAAGAATCTGAAGCCTCCAAAAACAGTCAAGAAACTTGACAGGTCACAAATCAATGGGATAATAATTTAATTTATAATTTATAATAAATTAGTTATGACAATAAAAAGAACTACAGCAACCTAAACAGGATGGTACTGATACAAAAACAGACACACAGGACAATGGGACAGGTTAGGGAATCCAGAAATAAAGCCACATGTCTTCAACCATCTTATCTTTTACAAAATTTACAATAACTAGCAATACAAAAATGACTCCCTTTTCAATAAATGGTGCTGGAATAACAGGCCAGTCAGATGCACAAGATTGAAATTGGACCCCTTTCTTTCACCATATACAAAACAACTCAAGATGGATTAAAGACTTAAATGCAAAACCAAAACTATAAAACCCTAAAAGAAAACTTAGGAAATATCATTCTGGACCTAGGCCCTGGCAAAGATTTCATGATCAACGCTCCAAAAGCAAATGAAACAAAAAGGAAACCTGACAAGTGAGACCTAATTAAACCAAAGAGCTTGTGCAAAGCAAAAGGAGAAACTATCCACAGAGTAAACAGACAACCTACAGAACGGGAGAAATTTTTTGCAAACTATGCATCTGAAAATGTTCCAATATCCTAGAGAACTTAAGTGAACAAACAAAAAAACCAAACAGCCTCATGAAAAAAATGGGCAAAGGACATGAACAGATACTTTTGAAAAGAAGAAATACTAGCAGCCAACAAGCATATGAAAACATGCTCAGCATCACTAATCATGAGAGAAGTGCAAGTTAAAACCACAATGATATGCAATCTCACACCAGTCAGAATGACTATTATTGATGGGCTGGGTGCAATGGCTCATACCTGTATTCCCAGCACTTTGGAGGCCAAGGCAGGCAAATCACCCAAGGTCAAGAGTTTGAGATCAGCTTGGCAAACATAGTGGAACCCTGTCTCTACTAAAAATACAAAAATTAGCCACGCTTGGTAGCAGGCACCTGTAATCCCAGCTACTTGGGAGGCTGAGGCAGAAGAATTGCTTGAACCCAGAAGGCGAAGGTTGTAGTGAGCTGAGATGATGCCACTGCACTCCAGCCTAGTTGACAAGAGTGAAACCATCTCAAAAAAAAAAAAAAAGACTATTATTAAAAAGTCAAAAAATAACAGATGCTGATGAGATTGCAGAGAAAAGGGAATACTTATACATTGCTTGTGAGAATGTAAGTTAGTTCAACCATTGTGAAAGCAGTTTGTAGATTTCTCGAAGAACTTAACACAGAACTACCACTTGACCCAGCAATGTCATTACTAAATATACACCCAAAAGAACATAACTTATTTTACCATAGTGGTACATGCATGCATATGTTTATCACAACACTATTCATGATAGCAAAGACAAGGTATCAACATAGCATAGATGCTCATCAATAATAGCCTAGACAAAGAAAATGTGGTATGTATACACCATGGAATACTACACAGCCATGAGAAATGAAATCATGTTCTTTGCAGCAACATGGATGAAGCTGGAGGACGTTATCCTAAAGAAACTAATGCAGTGACATTAAACTAGATACCACATGTTCTCAACTAAATATTGAGTACAAATGAACACTGAAAAGCTAACAATAGGCCAGGCACGGTGGCTCATGCCTGTAATCCCAGCACTTTGGGAGGCCGAGGCTGGCAGATTACGAGGTCAGGAGATCAAGACCATCCTGGCTAACACAGTGAAACCTCGTCTCCACTAAAAATACAAAAAATTAGCTGGGCGTGGTGGTGGGCACCTGTAGTACCAGCTACCCAGGAGGCTGAGGCAGGAGAATGGTGTGAACCTGGGAGGAGGAGATTGCAGTGAGCCTAGGTTGTGCCACTGCACTCTAGCCTGGGCAACAGAGCGAGACTCCGTTTCAAAAAAATAAAAAGCTAACAATAAACACTAGGACTTACTTTAGGGTGGAGGGTGGGAGGAGAGTAAGCATAAAAAACTATCAAGTACTGTGCTCATTGTCAAAGTATTTATCTGTACACCAAACCTCAATGACATGCAAGTTACCCATGTAACAAACCTGCACATGTGCCCACTGAATCTAAAATAAATGTTAAAAAGAAAAATGTGTCAAGGAGTCACAATGGGGAAAACTGGCTCTTTAACAAATGTTTTGGGAAAACTGGATATGTATGTGCAAAAGAATGAAATTGGACCCCTACCTTACACCACAAACAAAAATCAACTCAAAATAGATAAAGGTAAAGACCTGAAATCTTGAAACTCCAAAAAGCAAACATAGAAGAAAGCCTTGGCATTGATATTGGCAATGGTTTCTTGGCTATGACACCAAAAGCATAGGTAACAAAAGCAAAACTAAAGAGGTGAAAATATAAAGGATTATAAATCATTCTACTATGAAGACACATGCACGTGTATGTGCATTGCAGTATGATTCACAATAGCAAAGACATGGAATCAACCTAAATGCCCATCCATGATATATTGGATAAAGGAAATATGGTACATATACAGCATGGAATACTATGCAGCTATAAAAAAAGAATGAGATAATGTTTTTTGGGGGGGACATGGATGTAGCTGGAGACCATTATCCCTAGTAAAGTAATGCAGGAACAGAAATCCAAATACCACATGTTCTCACTTATAAGTGGGAGCTAAATGATGAGAACACATGGACACTTAGAGGGGAACAACACACACTGGGGCCTATGGGAGGGTGGAGGGTCGGAGGAGGAAGAGGATCTAGAAAAATAACTAATAGATACTAGACTTAACACCTGGATGATGCAATAATCTCTACAACAAACCCCTATGACACATGATTACCTATGTAACAAACCTGCACAGTCTCCACATAACACCCCTGAACACTGAAGATAAAAAAAAGAAGTGAAAATGTGTCAAACTAAAAAGCTCTGGGCAGCAAAGGAAACAACAGAATAAAAATACAACCTACAGAGGCCGGGCGCGGTGGCTCAAGCCTGTAATCCCAGCACTTTGGGAGGCCGAGACGGGTGGATCACGAAGTCAGGAGATCGAGACCATCCTGGTCTACACGGTGAAACCCCGTCTCTACTAAAAAAAAAAATACAAAAAAAACTAGCCGGGCGAGATGGCGGGCGCCTGTAGTCCCAGCTACTTGGGAGGCTGAGGCAGGAGAATGGCGTAAACCCGGGAGGCAGAGCTTGCAGTGAGCCGAGATCGCGCCACTGCACTCCAGCCTGGGCGACAGAGCTAG
>NW_016807760.1:34544-40042 GCF_001698545.2 Rhinopithecus bieti
AAAAAAAAAAAAATACTGTATGTTTGTCCATTCCACTACTGGTTTGATATTGAGGTTAGTTTTTTTTCAACGTTTTGTTATGAAAATATTCAAACATATAAAAAGGTTGAAAAATAATATAATAACCATCTGAATATCAGTGACATAGATTAAACAAATTTTGTTAGATTTGCTTCACGTATAAATGTGTATATGCATATGTGTGTATGTAAGCGTGGTGTGTAGAGGCAGAGAGAGAGAGAGAGAGAGGAATCATTTAATTTTGTTGTTATTTATTTATTTTTTGGGACAGAGTCTGACTCTGTGGTCCAGGCTGGAGTGTAGTGGTGTGATCTTGGCTCACTGCAACCTTCACTTCCTGGAATTCTCCTGCCTCAACCTCCTGAGTAGCTGGGATTACAGGTGTGCCATCACGCCCAGCTAATTTTTGTATTTTTAGTAGAGATGGGGTTTCACAATGTTGACCAGGCTGGTCTTGAACTCCTGACCTCAAGTGATCCGCCCTCCTCGGCCTCCCGAAGTGCTGGGATTACAGGTGTGAGCCACTGTGCCCAGCCTGTTATTGTTTTGATTTGTTGTGATTTTCAGAATATTTTGAAAATAAGTTACAGACATCATCACACTTTGGCATTGAGTACATCAACATTCAGTTCCAAAGAATGACATTATTCTCCCACACAACCAGTGTTATAATTGATCCTAACATAAAATTAACAGTCTCCTATATTCAATATTCAGTTTATGTTTAAAAACCCTAATTGTTCCCTAAATGTCTTTTATATATGACTTTGTTTTGATCTAGGATTCAATCATGGATTGCACATTGCATTGATTTTTTAAATATAATTTCACCTTTTATTTTACATTTGGGGGTATATGTACATGTTCGTTACATGGGTATATCGCATGATGCCGAAGTTTGGGGTACAACTGATTCTGTCAACCAGGTACTGATAATAGTAGCCAAAAGCTAGTTTTTCAACTCCTGCCTCCCTTCCTGTCTCCCTCTATTAGTCACAGTGTCTACTGTTGCCTTCTTTATGTTCACAAGTACCCAATGTTTAACTCCCACTTAAAGTGAGAACATGTGGTATTTTGTTTTCTGTTTCTGCATTAATTTGCTTAGAATAATTCACTTGCCTCCATATTACTGCAAAAAGACATGATTTCATTCTTCCTTAAGGCTGCATAGTATTCCATAGTGTATATGTGCCACATTTTTTTTTCCAACCCACCACTGATGGACACTTGTGTTGATTCCATGTCCCTGCAATCTTTTAAATTTCAACTTTTGTTTTAGATACAGGGGGTACATGTGCATGTTTGTTACATGAGGATATTGTGTGATGCTGAGGTTTGGTCAATAGATCCCACCACCTAGGTGTTGAGCACAGTACCAGATAGGTAGTTTTTCAATCTATGCTCCTCTTCCTCCCTCCCCTAACTAGGAGTCCACAGTGTCTATCATTCTCCTACTTATGTTTATGTGTCTTCAATGTTTGGCTCCCATTTATGAGTGAGAGCATGTGGTATTTGGTTTTCTGTTCCTACATTAATTTGTTTAGGGTTATGGCCCCCAACTGTACCCATGTTGCTGCAAAAGACATAATTTCATTCACTTTCATGGCTGTGTAGTATTCCATTCTGTATATGTACCATATTTTCTTTATCCAATCTAGAGCTGATGGCATCTGGGTTGATTACATATCTTTACTATTGTGAATAGCACAGCAATGAACATAATATAAGTGCATATGTTATTTTACAGAATAATTTATTTTCCTCTAGGTACATACTCACAAATGGGATTGCTGGGTTGAATGGTAGCTCTGTTTTAGGTTCTTTGATAAATCTCCAGACTGCTTTCCATAGAAGGTGAACTAATTTATATTCCCACCAAGCAGTTCACAATATATAGATATTTCCTGTCTATGCAGCCTTGCCAGTATTTGCTGCGTTTTGACTTTTTAATAGTAGCCATTATTTTTTCAAAGATGGAGGATTGGAGACATTATTAGCATGCTTGTTCCTCTTGGAAAAAAAATACTGTGTAGAGATTCACATGGTTAACTTTGTTTTCAAGAAACAACACAGAAACTTAACAGGAAAACTGAAAGAAGCATCAGGCTGCAGCCTACACTGTGAGACAGGTGGAAAACTGTAAGTCCTCAGAATGTGAAAGGGGGATAAACTGCCTCCAGGATACACACTCCCACCAGGTAACCTGGCAATCCTGACTACAGGGGAAGGCCTTAAACCTTACTCAGCATTGAAAACTGATTTAGTGAGTGGTAGGGAGTATATGAGAAGAAGCGGCATCAGGGCATGCTTTGTGTACATTCCCAGACTCCGGCAGAGACAGAGGGAAGCCATTTCTGATTCTATCTCACAGGGGATCTTGTAGAAATCTGCAGGCTAACTCAAATGGCAGTTACAGGTTGACAGAATCTCCCACCTGAGATTAGTAATATAATATTGACTGGGGATAAACCCCCTTGGTCAGAACTGAGAGGTGAGGGGGAAGTGTGCTGCAGTAACAGGTGCAGAAACTGGGTGACCCTGCTTCATGCACAGATTGGGAGAGGTGTGGCCAGAAAGCCAGAGTTGTTCTCCCCACTGGGAATGCTATGGCCTGGGGAAGTTTACAGTTCTGAGCAACAGACTTTCTAGAATGTAGTGAGCTGCTGCCAGTCGAGCACTGTGGGTTTGAGTCCTGCATTGCCAAGTGCATGGAAGCTGGGTGGGGCTTTCTGCAACCTGTTACTCTCCACTCACCATACAGATGCTTCTGTGTAGCAGAGTGTAAACTAAAACTATAATTCTAAGCCCCCTCTACTAACTCTCTCTCTCTCTCCCCTGAACCCCTCCTCTCAGCCAAGGGCATTCTAAAGTTAACCTGAAACGTGTTCAGGGCATGATGGGTATGGGTGAGGACGTGACTCATTATCCCCTCTCCATTTGAAATTCAGGCACAACTGGCTAGCTTTAACATTAGAACAGAGACCTTCAGACAATCTGTTTGCTCTGAAGCCTGCTATCTGGAGGCATTGCCTGTATAATACAAATCTTAATCTCCACAAACCCTTATCTTCACCCAGGCACTCTTTTCTATTCATTTCATGTCTTTAAATACACTCTTTCAACCAATTGCAAATCAGAAAATCTTTGAATGCACCTATGACCAGGAAGCCCCCACTTGGAGTTTTCCTACATTCTGAACCAAACCAATGTACATCACACAAGTATTGGTTGATTTATTATGTCTCTCTAAAACATATAAAGCCAAGCTGTAGCTAGGTCATATCTTCTCAGAACCTCTTGAGGCCACGTCATGGGCATGTCCCTAACCTTGGCAAAATAAATTTCTAAATTGACTGAAACCTATCTCAGATACTTTTGTTTTAGAGGATGCAACTATGCTCCTTCCTGGAACATTACCCCTGCAGCAGGAGACTCACTCTCTGTTTCTCACTGGGGCTTCTGTTTTTGCCCACACATGGGGAGCCAGAGCATGGGCTTACCTAGCCCAGACGTTACCTAGCTATGTCCCTCTACGCATCCTGATAGCTTAACCCAAAATACAGACTTTTTTGAGATTTATGGCCCTATCCATTGCCTGAGTAACCAGAGTGCCTCCCCTGATAACATAAGGCAAGCAAGAATTCTATAACTATCACTGCAGCTGGTGCTCTTTTGTAAGTACCACTTCTTGTCAAGAGGCCAACTGACACAGTCCATTACAACATCTACAGGCGAAATAAGAGGGTGCAGGAAAGAGAACACATGTGTGTAACCTTAGCTATCTGAATTGTCTGCATCACCCGGGATAACCATGAGGTCCTGAGTTTTTGTGACAAGTTCATTATTACTGCAACTGGCATTTGAGAAAGCCAATGCACTAAGGCCATTTATAACCAATAAATCTCACAGTCTATATCACTCCCCTGTCACTCTCATCAGAACTGGTACTGGTAACCACTGCTGAGAATCTAGAGGACAATTAACATCACTGGATCCCTTGCAGACATTCCACAGCACCAGCCTGAAGTGTAGCAGCCTCACTTGGTGGCTAGACTTAGAGGGGCAGTAGCATTCATAGTAGTCTGTCCCTAAGGGATTATTAAACCTGAAGGAAGGCGTGTGCATCACATCAAGGAAGTAGTCCATGGGACAAAATTATCCAGGTGGCAGGACTTAAGTCCCAGAACGTTCCACATGTGGGTCATTTCTTTCATCAGAAGCATAGGTACAGTGCTGGGTTCAGTGGGGAAATTCTGGCTACACCACAATAGTCAGGCAGTCCTGGTGTTTATGAAGTACATTGCATAAGGGGACTTATTTTTCCCCTTATCCATCACTGCAGACAAAGATGGGGCTTCTTTCCTCAAGGAAAGACATGGGTGCACCTCTAGACAGCCTTTTAAAAACACTTCAGGGTGACCGCATCACCACAGGAGAAGTGACCATCAGGTTCTGGCTTAAATGAAGAGTAGATTCACAATCCCTTTCTACATGAAATATCAGCATTCCTGCAAATGAAAACCAGGGCTGGTCTGCCATGAGTCGCTGGAATGATGGGTTGGGAGTGTGACTGGAAGGTGGATTCTTTTCCTGCTGGCCTGTCATGCAAGCTGAAGTGGCTTCTTCCCTTCCCTCTGATAAGACCTCAGTGAATTTCAGTGAGAGCTCCCCCAGCCTCTTCTGTTAAGGTTTGAACCTCTGCCCACTATTGTGTATTGTATTTACAAACTTGCTTTAGCCACAACTGCTACATACTTGTGGACAACAACCCCAGTGGTCTGAAGTCTGAACTGATTTGCGTGCAAGCTCACTCTCCTGTGTGGTTGGAATGGCAGAAATTTCTTGAAGCTTATCTTATACCCCAGTGGTGTGTACTTATTTATTTATTTCTCCCCAATATTCTATTTACTATATTGAAGAGTTCAGACTTCAGGCCGCTGGGGAAAAATAGATAAATAAGTGCACACAGTATCTGAGAATGTCACCATGCAAAGACTGCCCACTATTATATAACCAAGGAACTCATACAGTCTTTACCCCTGAAAGCACACAGAACCAAATTAGCTTGCAATAAACTATAAACATTAAAGTTGCATCTCAAGAGGAAATAATAAAAAATCACAGTCAAATCAAAATAAACTAAAATATTTAGAAGATATACACTGCCCAAATAAGATAGAAACAGAAAAATAATTTTGGCAATATGACAAAACAAGGTTTTATAACAGTTGCCAAAGATCACACTAGCTCTTCAGCAATTGATCGAAAGAAAGATAAAATATTTGATAAATAATTCAAAAGGTTGATTATTAAGCTACTCAGAAAGACACAAGAGAGAGGTGAAAATGGACATAAATAAATCAAGGAAAATAATTCAGAATACGGGTGAAAAATTTTCTAAGGAGATTAGGTATTTTAAAGGAAAACCAATCATAACTAGTGGAGTTAAAAGACATATTTAGAAAATTAAAAAATGC
>NW_016807761.1:0-2852 GCF_001698545.2 Rhinopithecus bieti
AGAGGCCAATAATCAAATTCAGGAAATACAGAGAACACCACTAAGATACTCCTCGAGAAGAGCAACTCCAAGACACATAATCGTCAGGTTCACCAAGGTTGAAATGAAGGAAAAAATGTTAAGGGCAGCCAGAGAGAAAGGTCAGGTTACCCACGAAGGGAAACCCATCAGATTAACACTGGATCTCTCTGCAGAAACGCTACAAGCCAGAAGAGAGTGGAGGGCAGTACTCAACATTCTTAAAAGAATTTTCAACCCAGAATTTCATATCCGGCCAAACTAAGCTTCATAAGTGAAAAGAAAATAAAGTCCTTTACAGACACGCAAATGCTGAGAGATTTTGTCACCACCAGGCCTGCCTTACAAGAGCTCCTGAAGGAAGCACTAAACATGGAAAGGATCAACCGGTACTACTCACTGCAAAAACATACGAAATTGTAAAGGCCATCGACACTATGAAAAAACTGCATCAACTAACGGGCAAAATAACCAGCCAGCATCATAAAGACAGAATCAATTTCACACATTAAAAATACGAACCTTAAATGTAAACTGGCTAAATGCCCCAATTAAAAGACACAGACTGGCAAAATGGATAGAGTCAAGACCCATCAGTGTGCGGAATTAAGGAGACCCATCTCACGTGCAAGGACACACATAGGCTCAAAATAAAGGGATGAAGAAATATTTACAAAGCAAATGCAAAGCAAAAATAAGCAGGGGTTCCAATGCTAGTCTCTGATAAAACGGATTTTAAACCAACAAAGACCAAAAAACATAAAGAAGGGTATTACATAACGGTAAAGGGATCAATGCAACAAAAAGAGCTAGCTATCCTAAATAGATATGCACCCAATAAGGAGCACCCAGTTTCATGAAGCAAATTCACAGAGACCTACAAAGACTTAGACTCCCACAGAATAATAGTGGTAGACTTTAACACCCCACTGTCAATATTAGAAAGATAAATGAGACAGAAAATTAACAAGAATATTCAGGGCTTGAACTCAGCTCTGGAACAAGCAGACCTAATAGACATCTGCAGAACTCTGCACCCCAAATCAACAGAAAATATATTCTTCTCAGAACCACATCACACTTATGCTAAAATTGACCACATAATTGGAAGTAAAACTCCTCAGCAAATGCAAAAGAACAAAATCATAACAAACAGTCTCTCAGACCACAGTGCAATCAAATTGGAAGGTAGGATTAAGAAACTCACTCAAAACCACACAACTACATGGAAACTGAACAACTTGCTCTTGAATGCCTACTGGGAAAATAACAAAAAGAAGGCAGAAATAAAGATGTTCTTTGAAACCCATGAGAAAAAAGACACAACTATACCAGAATCTCTGGGACACAGCCAAAACAGTATTTAGAGGGAAATTTATAGCACTAAATGCCCACAAGAGAAAGCAGGATAGATCTAAACTCGACACCCTAACATCACAATTAAAAGAACTAGAGAAGGAAGAGAAAACAAATTCAAAAGTTAACTAAAGACAAGAAATAACTAAGATCAGAGCAGAACTGAAGGTGACAGAGAAACAAAAAACCCTTCAAACAATCAATGAATCCAGGAGCTAGTTTTTTGAAAAGATCAACAAAATAGACTGCTAGCCATACTAATAAAGAAGAAAAGAGAGAGAATCAAATAGACACAATAAAAAATGATAAAGGGGATATCACCACTGATCCCACAGGAATACAAACTACCATCAGCGAACACTAAAAGACCTCTATGCAAATAAACTAGAAAACCTAGAAGAAATGGATAAATTCCTGGACACATACACCCTCCCAAGTCTAAACCAGGAAGAAGTGGAATCCCTGAATAGACCAATAGCAAGGTCTGAAATTGAGGCAGTAATCAATAGCCTAGAAACCAAAAAAAGTCCAGGACCAGACAGATTCACAGCCAGATTCTACCAGAGGTACCAAGAAGAAGTGGTACCATTCCTTCTGAAACTATTCCAAACAACAGAAGAAGAGGGACTCCTCCCTAACTCATTTTATGAGGCCAACATCATCCTGATACCAAAGCCTGGCAGAGACACAACAAAAAAAAGACAATTTTAAGCCAATATCCCTGAGGAACATCAATGGGAAAATCCTCAATAAAATACTGGCAAACTGAATACAGCAGCACATCAAAAAGCTTATCCACCACGATCAAGTCAGCTTCATCCCGGGGTTGCAAGGCTGGTTCAATTTATGCAAATCAATAAACGTAATCCAAGTCGGCTTCATCCCGGGGTTGCAAGGCTGGTTCAATGTATGCAAATCAATAAACGTAATCCATCACATAAACAGAACCAATGACAAAAAACACATGATTATCTCATTAGATCCAGAAATGACCTTCCATAATATTCAACAGTCCTTCATGCTAAAAACTCTCAATAAACTAGGTATTGATGGAAATGGAACATATCTCAAAATAATAAGAGCTATTTACGATAATCCGACTGCCAATATCATACTGAATGGACAAAAGCTGGAAGCATCCCCTTTGGAAATCGGCACAAGACCAGGATGCCCTCTCTCACCACTCCTATTCAACATAGTATTGGAAGCTCTGGTCAGGGCAATTAGCCAAGAGAAAGAAATAAAGCATTTTCAAATAGGAATACAGGAAGTCAAATTGTCTCTGTCTGCAGACGACATGATTGTATATTTAGAAAACCCCATCATCTCAGCCCAAAATCGCCTTAAGCTGATAAGCAACTTCAGCAAAGTCTCAGGATACAAAATCTATGTGCAAAAATCACCAATAAACCAAAAATAGACAAACAGAGACAAATCATGAGTGAACTACCATTCACAATTGCTACAAAGAGAATAAA
>NW_016807761.1:5168-11487 GCF_001698545.2 Rhinopithecus bieti
AGAAAACCTTAAAAAAAAAAAAAAAAAAAAAAAAAAAAAAAAAACAAACTTTAGATTCTTCATTAGCCAAGGGTTTACTCTCAAGGAAAAATTTTTTTTCCTAACTGTAAAAGTGTTAGTATCCTATCAAAGTATAGGATAATCACATAAGCAATGAAAAACAAAAGTTTTCCAGTTATCCATGGCCTGTAATCACATGAACTTAAATCCAGAGAATCAAAACACCTTCCTATACCCTATTTGCCACTCCCCATCCAAGTCTTCTGGCTATACAACCTAAATAAACTGATCCATCCTCCTCTGAAAGGGCTGACGGGTGGAGATTTAAAATATCCAAGACAAAAAGGAGAAAAAAATAGACTCAACAACATGAAAAGTCCATAAACTGGAAAAACATTCATTTCCTTAGTTGATTAAAACTAGAAAAGAAATTCTGGTTCTTCACATATTTTCTTAAACAAAAAAAGAGCTTAAATGTAAAAAAACATATTCACAATCAAAATTGTTGGTTAAATGCTAAGTAATATTTAAGAAAGAGAATTTTTACCTCTTTGGCTGATTCTGACTTGAGTTCTTCTGGGTCCAATACATCTATCCTAAGGGTCTCAAAATTTTTCCGGAACTCAGAGTAAATTTGGTCATCTACTTTGGTGAGTTTCAGAAACTGTGGGTCAACTGATGAAATCAGCTGCCAAACAGTAAGACAACATACAGATGCTAGTTTGTAATTTACTATACTTCTATCTTCCCCATCCCCGCCAGAAAACCTTTATGGTTCTCAGGGCAGAAGATCTCTTCAAGAAGTGTCAACAGCCCACATCCTGGATGAAATCATGACACAGTTTAAGGCCATAATATATTATTACAATCCCTTCCACCAATTTGGCAGTTGGCTTATTTAACCATAGTACTGCCTGGCTATTGCCCTCCATGGATTGTTCGTTCATTCAACAAACATTTATTAAGTGCCTACTATGTATGGGCCAGACGCCCTTTTGTCAGTTAGCATTACAACACTGGGTAAAGCTGCAGAACTCATTGCAGAAACAAATTTGCCTTCACTCCTCTGTTGTCTGTGGGTAAGAACTTACATTAATAAAAACTATCTCCAAAACACAACTGTTTAACTTGCTGAGAATAGTGATAAGCAGAGCATCATATACTATAATTACATGTTTAATTCTGCTTAATGATGAAGACAGACAACTCACCTTGTAATAGACTTCCGCATGTTGCATTGCTCTCATGGCCCAAGCCATCTCAATATCAGGCTGCAAAGGAGTGAAGAATGCCAGGTCATAAATCTCCCCATCTTACCACTGAATAACAAATTAAGGAAGTGTGTGGATGTCTAGTTAATGCTCAAGAGGGCTACCAAACTTGATGTTACTGTCAAATGATAAAACCTGGAGTAATAAATTTGGACAATAATTCTTTTGTCTGTATGACAACCAAAAGAAGCTACCTACACAGTGTAATGAACACAGTGAGCCACTGGCTATCTTTTCCCAGCTGCTAGTGAAAGCTGGGAGACTAAATAAAGTAGTAGACAAATCATCTTCTCGGGATTGAGTTAAATCATTGTAAAACTGAAATAATACACCCATCAATTCCACTGAGTTGTTGGGTGAACAAAGAATCAAGATGAAAATTACTTTTCATTTTTAAGATTGAAGCATGTCATAATCATTTTTGTTTGCCAAACAGCCAATTCCCCATACTGTAACACCTAGAAATGAATTATCGCATGAAACAGATCAAGGTTACAGTAAGTCTTACCAAGCACCCACCTGTTCTACTGGAATCTCCCATTCCAAGGAGACTGAGCTATTTCGCTGACTCCAGAAAAAGCCATTTGCATTTGTTACCTCCATGCCTTAGACCATGCACTTTTCCTACCTGCCAGTGCATGTCCTTTGTCTACCTACACTTGGAGGATACAGCTAAAGCTCCATTTCCTCAGTCAAGTCTTCTACTGCCTTGACCCCTTAGGGATTTCTCCTTCAGCTAAATTATTTGGATATTATGGCCTGACCCACTCATTATATGTATCACATTCTTATTTAGGTGTTTTTACTATTCTCACATCCCCTTGTCTTGTTTTGGAAAATACGTCATATACTTTCTCAGTAATTTTCTAAACCAGACACATATAATCCAGTCCAACTTTGCTGCACAATGGAATCCCTCAGAGATCCTTTAAAAATACTGATTCCTGGCTCTCATTCCCCAGACATTCTGATTTAGATGGTATGAACTGCAATCTAGGCAGGGGGATGTTTAAAAGCTCCCCAGTAATTCTAAAGCGTGGCCAACTTGGGGAACCACTTCCACAGGCGTTAGTCCTGCGTTTGTGTACTAAGATTAAAACGAACTGAACGCAGGTGCTGTTTCTGGTGTAAGCGGAGAGGGTCTGCGGTAGATTATCAGGACATGAAGTTGTAACTTAGCGGCAGGTCCTGCAGAGATCCCAGGCTAGCTGAGTAGGTGGGAGCTGTGGGTGAGTCATACTCACATCGTTGCCATACGACTCTGCTGGGAGAGAAAGCGCATGTGCCACAGACACCAACTCCCCGGAAACCTAGAAAGGGGGAAAAAGAGTTCAATGCTCCACCCAAGGCCGGGCGCGGTGGCTCGTGCCTGTAATCCCAGCACTTTGGGAGGCTGGAGGCGGGCGGATCGCCTGGGCCCAGGAGTTTGAGACCAGCCTGGGTGACATGGCGAAACCCCGTCTCTACAAAAAATACAAAAAAAATTAGCTGGGCGTGGTAGCACGGGCCGTAGTCCCAGCTCCTCGGGAGGCTGAGGTGGGCGGAAGACCTGAGCCCCGGAGGTCGAGGCTGCAGTGAGCCGTGATCCCCCCACTGCGCTCCAGCCTGGGCGACTGAGTGACACCTTGTCTCAAAAAAGAAAAAAAAGAGGCTCCACCTGGCTCGACCTCCCCACTCACCCGACCCCAGAGCAGCGTCTCACCGGTTCATCAGTTCCACTGGTGGCCGCCATGTTGCAAACCAGAAAGCGTGGCTCCTTCCGCAGCTGATTGGAAAGCTGTGCCGGATCAAAGTCGTTCTCAACTGGCGGCTCCACTGTGCACTCTCCCTCCCGCTGAGGAAGTTGCTGGCCCCGCCTTACCCTCCCCGCGCAGGCGCAGAGGTGGAGTACTGTTGCGTAGGCTGGACTGCTTGAGAGATCTGAGGTGATTGATCAGTAATTTCGGTGGTGATCACGGGAAAAGGTTGAGTTAAAATAGTGCCCCTTTCGTGTCTTTACTGAGCCGTGTGCCCAGCCAAAATTCAAATTCACTCTCCATTCAAGTGCGCATATACGCACATGCGCATACACATACACCCGACTACCCCAAACCAGGGAGTGATTCACGAAAAGGCATGGTGCTAGGGCGGGGAGTGCAGGGATGAAGAATTTAGTACCTGCCTTGGAAGAAGTAGATATAGTGAGGGACCGGACACAGTAGTGCTCACAGCATAGCATCGGATGTTGTGGGAGCATGAATGGGGGATACCTAAGCCAAATTATGAAGGGAGCTTAGCCAAGCAGTCAGGGAAAGACAGTCCAGGCAGAGGGAAGAGCACAAACAAAGCCATTAATGGCACCTTCTGGGAATTACAAAAACAGTATAGCTGAATCCAGAGTGGAGTCATCTATAATCATTTGAGGGAGCACAGGGCCTTTGGTATGCTGAATGTTAGGGAGTAGAGAGTTTACCCTTAGAGCAACAGTAAGCTACTGAAGATTTTTAAGTAGGCCAGCTTCATGGTCAGACTTAACTTTTCTGATCTCTGTAACACAACATGGAAGATTAATTTGAGGAAGACGAAACTGGAGACAGAGACACCAGCTTGAAGGCAGTGGGTGATGAAAATCTAAACTAAAGCAGTGACAGTTGAGATGAATTTTGAGAATTAATGGGGCTTATAATCAATAGAACTTTTTGACTAATTTCATGTAGAGGATAAAGGAGAATTAGGATTCTACTATGACTCCCAGATTTCAGAATAGGATTTGGGGATAAATATCGTTGAGCAAGGGAACACAGAGGAGGGATGATGAGTTTAATTTGAGAAGTTAAGTTAGAAGAGCCTGTGGGGCATTCAGATAGAATTGACCAGGCAGAGGGAGATCTAATCGGAGATAAATTTGATAGTTGGTACTTCAGGTTTAGTTGAGCTTTCATAAGAAAACTATAAAGAACTGTAAAGACACAAAAAGCAGCAGGTCAAGCATTTATGAAGGAAAAAAGGCAGCAAAAAAAAAAAAAAAAAGACTTAAAAAAAAAGTTGTCAGTTGTCTGTCAAGGAACAAGGCAGAGCCTCACAGAAACCAAAGGATGTAAGAGCTTCTAGAAATAAGTGGTAAGCAGAACCCAGTACTCTCAGTTGAGTATACTAAGCATAAACATATAGGGAGGTTGACAACCTTAGCAAGAGCAGGTTTAGTAGAATGGTCATTGACAACCTGAACAAGGGCAGAAGTCAGATGGTAGTGGGTTGAAGAGGGAGTAGGAGATAAAGAAGAGATGTTAGTGATCATGGAAAGTTCTTCCAAAACAGGTGCAGCTAGAAAGAAACATGAGGTCTAGGGACTTTTTTAAAAAATCGGGGTAAAGACCAGATAATATAAAAATTTACCATTTTAATCATTTTTAAGTGTACACTTAGGTAGTGTTAAGTATATTTACATTGTTGTGTGACAGATCTCCAGAACTTTTTCATCTTGCAAAATTGGAACTCTGTATGCATTAAAGAACGATTCTCCACTTTCCTCTCCTTTTGGCCCCTGGTAGCCACCATTCTATTTTCTGTTTCTATGAATTTAATTACGTTAGACACTGCATATAACTGGAGTCATACAGTATTTTTCTTTTGGGGACTGAATAATGTCCTCAAGTTTCATCCACTTTGTAGCATGACAGGATTTCCTACATTTTTAAAGCTGAATAATATTCCATTAAGGCCGGGTGCAGTGACTCATGCCTGTAATCCTAACACTTTGGGAGGCTGAGGCAGGCAGCTCACTTGAGATCAGGAGTTCGAAACCAGCCTGGCTAACACGGTGAAAGCCTATCTGTACTAAAAATACAAAAAAAAAAATTAGCCAGACATGGTGGCGGGTGCCTGTAATCCCAGCTACTTGGGAGGCTGGGACAGGATAATTGCTTGAACCTGGGAGGCAGAGGTTGCAGTGAGCCGAGATCGCGCCACTGCACTCCAGCCTGGGTGACAGAGTGAGACTGTCTCACAAAAANTTCTGCAGGTTGCCTGGCCACTCTGATGATAGTTTCTTTTGCTGTGCAGAAGCTCTTTAATTTAATTAGATCTCATTTGTTAATTTTGGCTTTTGTTACCATTGTTTTTGATGTTTTAGTCATGAAGTCTTTGCCCATACCTATATCCTAAATGGTATTGCCTAGGTTTTCTTGTAGGGTTTTTATGGTTTTAGGTCTTACGTTTAAGTCTTTAAATCATTTGAGTTAATTTTTGTATAATGTATAAGGAAGGGATCCAGTTTCGGCTTTCTGCATATGGCTAGCCAGTTTTCCCAACACCATTTATTAAATAGGGAATCCTTTCCCCATTGCTTGTTTTGTCAAAGATCTGATGGCTGTATATGTGTGGAGTTATTTCTGAGGCCTCTGTTCTGTTCCAGTGGTCTATATATCTGTTTTGGTAGTAGTACCACGCTGTTTTGGTTAATGCAGCCTTATAGTATAGTATGAAGTTAGGTAGTGTGATGCCTCTAGCTTTGTTGTTTTTGCTTAGGATTGTCTTGGCTATATGGGCTCTTTTTTGGTTCCATATGAAATTGAAAGTAGTTTTTTCCAATTCTGTGAGGACAGTCTATAGTAGCTTGATGGGCATAGCATTGAATCTATGAATTACTTTGGGCAGTATGGCCATTTTGACAATATTGATTCTTCCTAGCCATGAGCATGGAATATTTTTACATTTGTTTGTGTCCTCTCTGATTACCTTGAGCAGTGGTTTTTAGTTATCCTTATAGAGGTCCTTCACATCCATTGTAAGTTGTTTTCCTAGGTATTTTATTCTCATTGTAGCAATTGTGAATTGGAGTTTACTCATGATTTGGCTCTCCATTGATCTGTTATATTGGTGTATAGGAATGCTTGTGATTTTTGTACGTAGATTTTGTATCCTGACACTTTGCTGAAGTTGTTTATCAGCTTAAGGAGATTTTGGACTGAGATGGTGGAGTTTTCTAAATATACATTCATGTCCTCCGCAAACAGGGACAATTTGACTTCCTCTTTTCCTAATTGAATACCCTTTATTTCTTTCTCTTG
>NW_016807761.1:15714-18020 GCF_001698545.2 Rhinopithecus bieti
TTGCTGGAGAGGAGTTGTGATCCTTTGGAGGAGAAGAGGCATTCTGGTTTTTGGAATTTTCAGCCTTTTTGTGCTGGTTTCTCCCCATCTTCGTGGATTTATCTACCTTTGGTCTTTGAAGTCAGTGACCTTAGGCTGGGCTCTCTGAATTGACGTCCTTTTTGTTGATGATGATACTGTTACTTTCTCTTTGTTAGTTTTCCTTCTAACAGTCAGGCCCCCCTGCTGCAGGTCTGCTGGAGTTTGCTGGGGTCCACTCCAGACCCTTTTGCCTGGTTATCACCAGCAGAGGCTGCAGAACAGCAAAGATTGCTGTCTGTTCCTTCCTCTGTAAGCTTCTTCCTAGAGAGGCACCTGCCAGATGTCAGCCAGAGCTCTCCTGTTTGAGGTGTCTGTCGGCCCTTACTGGGAGTTGCCTCCCAGTAAGGATACATGGGGGTCAGGGACCCACTTGAGGAGATAGTCTGTCCCTTATCAGAGCTGGAACGCTGTGCTGGGAGATCCGCTGCTGTCTTCAGAGCTGCCATGTAGGAACATTTAAGGCTGCTGAAGCTGTGCCCCCAACCACCCCTTCCCCCAGGTGCTCTGTCTCAGGGAGGTGGGTGTTTTATCTATAAGTCCCTGAATGGGGCTGCTGCCTTGTTTTCAGAGATGCGCCTTCCAGAGAGGAGGGAATCTGGAGAGGCAGTCTGGCTGCAGTGGCCTTGCTGAGTGAGGTGTGCTGGGCTCCTCCCAGATGGAACTTCTAGGCGGCTTTGTTTACACTGTGAGGGTGAAACTACCTACTCAAGCCTCAGCAATGGCAGACACCCTTCACCCTACCAAGCTGGAGCATCCCAGGTCGAGCTCAGACTGCTGTGGTAGCAGCGAGAATTTCAAGCCAGTGGATCTTAGCTTGCTGGGTTCCGTGGGGTTGAGACCCACCGAGCCAGACCACTTGGCTCCCTGGCTTCAGTCTCCTTTCCAGGGGAGTGAACGGTTCTGTCTTGCAGGTGTTCCAGGCACCACTGGGGTTTGAAAAACTCCTGCAGCTAGCTCAGTTTCTGCCCAAATGGCCCCCCAGTTTTGTGCTGGAATCCCAGGGCCGTGGTGGCATGGGCACCAGAGTGAATCTCCTGGTCTGTGGGTTGTGAAAACTGTAGGAAAAGCACAGTATCTGGGCCGAAGTGCACAGTACAGTCCCTAATGGCTTCCCTTGGCTAGGAGAGGGAGCTCCCAGACCCCTTGCACTTCCCTGGTGAGGTGACACCCCACTCTGCTTCGGCTCACCCTCCTTGGGCTGCACCCAGTGTTCAATCAGTCCCAGTGAGATGAACCAGGTACCTTAGTTGGAAGTGCAAAAATCACCCACCTTCTGCATCAATCTCACTGGGAGCTGCAGACTGGAGCTGTTCCTATTCAGCCATCTTGCCAGCCAGGGCTCCTGTTTTCCTTATTTCTTATATACACTATACACACCATTAAATTTGTCATTCAATCCCCAATATTTGTTGATTGCCTACTCAGAGCTATGCCCATATGTGTCTAAGACCTAGACATGTAGTGATGAAAAATGTACATTACCCTCTTATAATGCACTCATCCTAGTGAGATATATTGTTATACTAAAACTGACCATTACAAAAGAAAAAAAGACAGTAGTAATTATAATGATAGCGATTCCAAGGAATAGCACAGTGGCTGACACATATTAGAGGAGTGCCATGACTTTTTGTGGCATGAATGGATTAATGACAATACATTCAAAGCATTACTGGAAGACAAAGACATGAAACCTATCCTGTGAGCATTCTGGAACACGCTTGACTCCTGAAGTGAAAACATCTTAAGGTTAAGGTTAAAAGCTCCTGATACATTAAGTTCCTATGAAAACCTTAGCAGGTATCACTTTTGACTGAATATCTTCCATAGGTAAAGGTACAGAAATAACTATTGTTAACTGCTGACTATGGATTACATGAGACTCAGACTGTCCCATACCAGTCTGTGTTAGTATATGAGTATGTGTGTGCACATATGCACATATGCCTGTGCATGAATGCACTTAAGAAAAAGAGTGTAATCCCAGCAGTTTGGGAGGCCAAGACAGGAGGATCACTTGAGCTCAGGAGTTCGAGACCAGCCTGGGCAACATGGCAAAACTCCATCTCTACTAACAATACAAAAAATTAGCTGGGCGTGGTGTTTCCAGATACTTGGGAGGCTGAGGTGGGAGGATCACCTGAGCCCTGGAGGTGGAGGTTGCAGTGAACCGATCATGCCACTGCACTTCAGCCTGGGTGACAGAGTGAGACCCAATCTCAAAA
>NW_016807761.1:21285-27045 GCF_001698545.2 Rhinopithecus bieti
TTTTTTTTTGAGACGGAGTCTCGCTCTGTCGCCCCGGCTGGAGTGCAGTGGCGTGATCTCAGCTCACTGCAAGCTCCGCCTCCCGGGTTCACGCCATTCTCCCGCCTCAGCCTCCCGGGTAGCTGGGACTACAGACGCCCGCCACCTCACCCGGCTAGTTTTTTGTATTTTTTTTAGTAGAGACAGGGTTTCACCGTGTTAGCCAGGATGGTCTCGATCTCTTGACCTCGTGATCCATCCGTCTCGGCCTCCCAAAATACTGGGATTACAGGCTTGAGCCACCGCGCCTGGCCACAAGTGTGTATGTGTCTTTATAGTAGAATGACTTATAATCCTTTTGGGTATATACCCAGTAGTGGGACGGCTGTGTCAAATGGTATTTCTGGTTCTAGATCCTTGAGGAATTGCCACATTGTCTTCCACAATGGTTAAACTAATTTACACTCCCACCAACAGTGGAAAAGCATTCCTATTTCTCCATAACTTCACCAGCATCTGTTGTTTCTTGACTTTTTAATGATCATCATTCTAACTGGCATGAGATGGTATCTCATTGTGGTTTGATTTGCATTTCTCTAATGACCAGTGGTGATGAGCTTTTTTTCATATGTTTGTTGGCTGCATAAATGTCTTCTTTTGACAAGTGTCTGTTCATATCCTTTGCCCAGTTCTTGATGGGTTTGTTTGTTTTTTTCTTTTAAATTTGTTTAAGTTCCTTGTAGATTCTGGATATTGACCTTTGTCAGATGGATGGATTGCAGAAATTTTCTCCCATTGTGTAGGTTGCCTGTGCACTCCAATGATAGTTTCTTTGGCTGTGCAGAAGTAGTTTGGTTTAATTATATTCCATTTGTCAATTTTGGCTTTTGTTGCAATTGCATCTGGCAATTGCATTTTAGTCATAAAGTCTTTGTCCTGGCCTGTGTCGTGAATGGTATTGCCTAGGTTTGTTTCTAGGGTTTTTATGGTTTTAGGTTTCACATTTAAGTGTTTAATCCATCTTGAGTTTATTTTTGTATAAGGTATAAGGAAGGGGTCCAGTTTCTGTTTTCTGCATATGGCTAGCCAGTTTTCCTAGCACCATTTATTAAATAGGGAATCGTTTCCCCATAGCATGTTTTTGTCAGGTTTGTCGAAGATCAGATAATTGTAGATGTGTGATATCAATAGGCTGGATTTTTCAAGATAGCGACGTCTTAGAAATGTCACAGTGCCACTGAAAGTCTAGCCATTGGTACATTTGATACTGCATTCTAAAACCCAGATAAGGTTGCTGGAGATATTACAAACAGGGAGTAGACAGTCAAAACAGTTTAGTCAGGAGAAAGGAACCGTAAATGTGACTGGGGTAAGGTATCTGAACTACAACCGGCAGCGAATTCATACGGGTCTGTAGCAATCTCAATTCTCGCCTCCTCAGAAGAAAGAATTCCACTGAGAGGCAGAAGGCAGAAAAAGAGACCAAGGCAAGTTTCAGAGCAGGAGTGGAAATTTATTTAAAAAGCGTTTAGAACATAAAAGAAAGTACACTTGGAAGAGGCCCAAGCGGGCACATGAACGTCAAGTGTGGTGTTTAACCTTGATCCTAGAACTTTATAGACTGGCTCATTTCCCATGATTCTTCCCTTAGGGTAGGCTGCCCCATGCACAGTACCCTCCTTACCCTTAGGAGGCGAGCATGCACAGTGGGTTTAGGAAGTTATACGGATTCCCGCCTGAGGCTTTCTTCACCTTTCTGGTGAAGTGTCAATAGGAAGGTCATACTCTATCATTTTGTCTTTTAATTCACATGCTTGAGCTCACTCCCACATACCTGATTTAACTGGAAGCCCTTTTTGTTTCTCCCTGGCATTCAGTTAACCACGTTAATGTTAACAGCTGTAGATCAGCAAGAGATTCTCTCTCCCTGACTCCAGGTGCCAAATTACCATTTTTAGACAGACAATGTGATAATTGTTGAACCATCATCCAATCACGTGATATTCCTGGTGGGTGCTGGGGAGAAAGCACTCTCCTGTCCCTCTCATGCGTGTCTAACTACATATAACATGAAAGATTGTTGGAATCAGATGCAAAGAGAAAAGCAGAGATGAATGGCTACAAGTAGGTGGTTTAACAGATTTTTTTTCTAGCAGGCAATATAAATATGCTATGATGAAAGGTTCTCATTAATACAGGACATGTAAGATGAAAATAAACAAAGATAATCATTTTTGTGAAAAGACCCAGTAGATAATCTCATAGCTTCTTTTTCCGGCAGAAAATATGGATGTGCTAGGATTGAAGGTACTTGTCATCACCAATCTAATGGGCTCAACTGGGACAAATGACTGCATTTTTTTCTCAGATGGTGGGCTACATAACAAGAATTCAGCATTAAACAGACAGGTGTGCCAGTGTTGCTGCTAGTGGAAAGTGCACCAATATACATGCTACTTCAGGATAAGATTGGCAGACATGCTTTGGTCCAACATTGGCATGCAAAAGGGACGAACAAACGTAGAGAACCATCATATCTTGCCATCAAGAACAAGATTTAAGAAAAGATCTGTGGCCGTGGTCATGTATGATGTAGCTCAATCACCCCAGAAACAGAAGATGTTATGAAAAGCATAAGCTGATTCCAGTTTGGCTCTGGCAGAGTGAGGGCAGAAGAGAGGACAGCATGTTGGAGGGGAATCCAGAGAGTTAACCAGAGATTAAATCCTGTTGGATCTTACCGGACAAGGACTGGGCTTTTACTCTGAGTGAGATCAGAAGCCATTGCTGGGCTGGGAGCGGAGGAGACACACGGCTCACAAAACACATCTATACAGAGAATTCAAACTTCTGAAAAACATATTGGATGAAGGAATCAAGTCCAAATTAAAATGAGGAAGTCTAATCAGATGACGAACTTGAAAACAAACAGCATGCCATTGAGCACTAGTTGGCCACAGATGTGGATTTAAGTTTTCCAGCTGCCAAAATGTAAAGAGGGAAACATGATCTGCTGCAGGACTCAATAGTATCCCTGAGATCGTATCTGACAAGCTGCTCAGAAGGGACACCTGTGCTTTTCCCTGAGATGACTGTCTCCCATCGTCAGATGTCAGATTCTGGATCTATTTTGACAAGAGAGCTCAAAGGATTTCTTCACAGATGGAAATGAGGGGTGAGTAAAACGGTGGTGTGAAGGATCACCCTCAAGTCTATAGCATGAACAATTGGAAGGATAAGAGTGGCCTTAACTGTGAGGGATGGGGCGAGGGGGGACGCTGCAGTGGGAGGGGGTTTCTAGGGGAAGATGGGAGAGTTCGATTTTTGACTTCTTAATTTGGGTTGACTCTTAGGCAATTTTCTCAGCGAATTAGAAAGGAAGGTCAGAAGCCAAATGTGAGGAGGGGGGAGGCAGTGTTGGAGGCTTGCCGAGAGAAATGAGCAGTAATTGGAAGATTTGGACTACAAACCTGGCAGAAAGATGTTTTGGTTTAAACAGATAGAGACACTGAGTGTTTCCAGATCAGACAATGTTCATTCTTTATGATCCAGCCAGAAAACTGTGGCTTTTGCTAGCCTTTCCCACCTCTGAACACAGGTTTCCCCTTGCTGGTGAGGGTGGCGTGGAGAGATCCGAGTGAGGAAATAAGTTATCAGTGTTAATGCTTATTTCTTCAGTCATGCCGAAGAGGCACAGATAGGCCTAACACATACCAGGATAGAACACAATCCACCCGGACTTCCGCCTTATGCACAACTGCACTTTGAGTTTTGCTCATAGAGATAGAGCTCACACAATTAGGTAATTGGGCCCAAATCTGAAAGTGAGAAACAAGCCAGAAAGGACACTCAGAGGATGAAAAGGGAAACCAGTAAGTCCCACTGTTTTATACGCCAATGTCATCATGGTTTTACCTTCATGCTGAGCCACAGAATTCCTTAAACTATCACAGCCCTGGTCACTTGTGCCAATTCTACAAGGCCTCCAAAACTACATAGGAGATACTGTATCATGGGCCCATTCCAAACTCTTATTCGGAATTAAAATTCCACGGGCTTTCCATTGATAGCACTGGAGGTCTGTCTGTGACACGCTGCTCCATTACAGCAAAGCAAAGCCCCATAATGACCTAATAATCTGGAAGGATAAGATCCCAGGACCCATAGAACAAGGAGGCCATAGGGAAGGCAGGCCACAAAGAAGGAAACCAGACTTCCCCACCCCTCTGGGCTCCTGGGCGGGGCGGGGGTCAGTGGAAAAAGCCCTTTAACCTAAGTGCTCAAGGCCCTAACCTAACAGCTTTTGTTGTTCAAGCTGGAGCGCTGGCACTTCCTGACCCCGCTTAGCACTTCTATTAGAATTTTGTACTCTGATGCTAGTTTTCAGAGTATAGGAGCAACTGCAGGGAATGAAGCAGCAGACCTATCTATATTTTCTGGTGATCTAAGTCTCTGTTACTAAGCCTGAGACAAGGCAAAACCAGGAAGAAGCCTTGACCCTTATCAAGGTCATCAAAGCCACACAGGACCTTTCCTAATGTCTTCAACTGTCATTTTTGAAAGAAGCCGAATCTGACCACCAAGTATAAATGGGTATAACATCCACCGCATTTCTTTGTCATATTGTTACAGGAAAGGGGTCTTGATCCAGACCCCAAGAGAGGGTTCTTGGATCTCGCGCAAGAAAGAATTCAGGGGAGTTCACAGTGCAAAGCAAAAGCAAGTTTATTGAGAAAGCACAGTGGTGAAAGGACAGCTACTCCATAGACAGAGCAGGACGTTCCCAAAAGTAAGAGGAGGAACGCGTCCACCCTAGGTACAATGCTTGTTATATGAGGAGATGTGCTCTGCTACAAGGGTTTGTGATAGAGGATTAACTTTCTTAATTACTATGTTTTGCAAGAATCGGTGTTACTATCTTTAAAGCCAAGTTAGGAATGCCTTTCTTCTCCGGATATGGGGATATCTGGACACTCCAAGTCTGGGTCTGTTTAGTAAACGTTATTAATTTGCTCCCTTAACCATCAACATCTAGAGGCTAGGAATACCTAACCTTCTGGGAATGCAGCCCTGGAAGCCTCAGCTTCATTTTCCTAGCCCTCACTCGGAATGCAGTCGCTCTGGTTCAAACGCCTCTGACAATATCACCCCGTTTTCTTTTCTCACTATCACTTGCCACTATCTGAAATTAAGTAGCTAATTTATTGGTTTACTGTCTATCCCCACCCACTAGAATAAGAACCCCGCCCTCGCATCCTTACGTGTGTCTGGCACATAATGGGTGCTCAGTGATTATCTGTTTCATGGATGAACGGATTTATGGATGGCTGCGGGGATGACGCCCTTAGAATGGCTGCCAGGGCTAGCTGGCTTTCTGTTTCTTCCACTCAAGAACCCAAGCCCTGACCCACAAAGTAAAGGAACAGGCGAAACTTCTGGCCAAATAGCGTCAAGGCAGAAACTAGGCAGCTGGCTTGGGAATTCCGTACAATGCGAATGCGCATGCACAGGCAGGACTGAGCGTGTCCATCTTCGCATTACTCCCGGAGGTTGACTCCCCCAAAGGTTCCGAGGACTAACGTCTCTCTCTTCCTCGCCCTCATTCCTCCCAGTAACGTCCGCTACCATAGAAACCGTGCACAAAATAAACTCGGGCGGCGGGCAGAAAGGAGAGAGCCGAATTCCGTACGCCCATGAACAACACGCCCACACCTCCCATCAGGCACTGCGCTCCCGCCTCCCCGAAGAGGCGATGGAAGCGGGGGAACGGGGCGGGGGCGG
>NW_016807761.1:27644-29881 GCF_001698545.2 Rhinopithecus bieti
TTGTCAACGTTAAGGACGCGCCCATGACAGCCTCAAGAGGTCCTGTAGACGTGCCCAAGGTGCTCAGGGCACAGTATGCTTCCATACGTTTTAGTGAGACATGAAACATCAATCATTTTATTTAAGATGTAAATTGATTGGGTCTGGAAAGGACCTTGTACTGTGAGAGGATTTGATCTTGGCGCGTGTAATGGTAGATGAGAGCTACAAAGTGGCTCTCATCTTTGAGTGCCTGAAGACAGGCACTCAAGTGGCTGAAGACAGTTTACAGGAAGCTGCTCCCCCCCTTTTTCCCCTGTCAGGAAGTTATTGTTTAGGATCCGAATTCTAATTCGGAGATGCATTCTAAAGTGTCTTCTCCATTGCTTTTCCTCCCCAAATTAATCTTGTTGTTTTCTGTGTGCTTCTGCGTTAGGAGCTGTACTGTTGTTTTCCTACATAAAGGAGAGACTGAGTTTCCTGACCTCCAAAGAGAAAGGGCATTTTTCTCCTCCCAGCAGAAAGGCACCCCTGGGTGATTGGGGCCGAGTGGGAGTGTCTGGAGGTGTTGACCCCCATGACAACCAGCAGCCCTACAGGGAACCTACAACAAAATAGTTTTAAAAAGCTCATCCAGGAATTGCCTATTAGAGCTCGCCACTCTGCTTTGACCCCTCCCATAGGTGCAAGACCTCCAGAGAGAGAAAATGAGACACATAAGGCGGAAATTACTGCTTGGTGACACACTGTGGAGTCCCGCCCACAACCAGGATACTTGGACCCAGGCCACTGAAACCTTAGGCCACATCTAAGTTCCTTCCTTCAAAAAGTAAATCTAAGAAAAGGAAAACAGGAATGACCCCTTTCAGGCACTTCGTTGGTTTTATGGCGCCTCTTCCTGCAAGTGTTTGTGTAAAATTGACATACTGTGGTCCTTTTGTGCACAATTACAGCAAGGAAAATTCAGATCCCAAAGGTCTACCTGCGAGTATAAACTTCCTAAGTTCTCTGTGTATGGCTCTGCTTTCTTTTCTGTCCGCATTAAGTCTGCTGTTACGTTTCTACTGAGATAAAATCCACCATTTGCATCCATCCATTTCATTTTGTTGTTTTTGTAAACCAATGAGTTTGTATTAATATCTCATGACTAGAGTTCTGAAGTAAAAGCTATAGGATTTTGGTTGTGTGGCAGGCCAGGTCTTACTAACAGCTGAACAGGGAGGCCTCCTTAAGAACTGTTGTGTTGAGAACAAGTGGGACTAACTGGTTAAATATTAAAAGGCTGAAAGAGCCAGTGCCCTTATACAAAGGCTGGGAATTAACAAAAGCCCAGCAAGAGTTTTGCCTAGGTCCTCCTGGGTCTTGCAGCATGACAAGATAAAGGAATTCTTCAGAGGACCCCTTTAGGATTAAACAAGTTTTTATTGGAGGTCTGAAGACACTCCCCAGACCTCCACAAACTTTACTGGTGGTCTAAAGGAACTTCTATAAACCTCCATGATTTAGCAGCAGACAAGATAAGGGTAATTACCCCAAACACCTGGACCCATCTAGATTAAGTAAATTTATTGAGGCTTCAGAGGAAGGTTTTCAAAACTGAGAACTTAGTTGTAGATTAGAAGAAGTTAATAACTTATGTCTTTAGATGAATGCACAGTTACACGTAAACATAGCGCTTAGAAGGTATATAACGTCTGGAAAACTTTGTAATATTGAGTTGGTCTGATGATAGTCTCTCCACAGGGAGAAGGTCTGAAAAATATCGCCAGACCAACTCAAAATTACAAAGTTTTCCGAGCTTATAAAAATGTTCTTCTTTCACAGTTCATCTGCATCTCATTACTGAGTCGCAAGAATAAGTAGGCTGACCCTCAGTTTAGACCAGGAACAGCGGTATAAGTGTGTATGTGTGTGTTTATGTGTATGTACATGTATTTTGTTGTTTTTGGCCACAACGTACCACACTGTACTCATAAATAATAAGCCCAAATGCTTTTCATGTTTACATGACTTAAGTAAAATCTATCATATGCTTGCTTAAAAATCATTGGTAAACTAATAACAGAAATTTCTTAAAAATTGCCAGCATACATTTTTGCATGCATTTATTAATCAAGCAATTTCATACTTATCAAAATGTGGCATGAGGGTTACAAAACTATAAATCCGGCAAAAACAGAATTTTTGCTTGTGTAATTTCTGATAAAAATACACTAATAATGGATTAATGAAAATCGCTAAATATCCAATTATTCAGT
>NW_016807761.1:30545-39486 GCF_001698545.2 Rhinopithecus bieti
CCGCCCCCGCCCCGTTCCCCCGCTTCCATCGCCTCTTCGGGGAGGCGGGAGCGCAGTGCCTGATGGGAGGTGTGGGCGTGTTGTTCATGGGCGTACGGAATTCGGCTCTCTCCTTTCTGCCCGCCGCCCGAGTTTATTTTGTGCACGGTTTCTATGGTAGCGGACGTTACTGGGAGGAATGAGGGCGAGGAAGAGAGAGACGTTAGTCCTCGGAACCTTTGGGGGAGTCAACCTCCGGGAGTAATGCGAAGATGGACACGCTCAGTCCTGCCTGTGCATGCGCATTCGCATTGTACGGAATTCCCAAGCCAGCTGCCTAGTTTCTGCCTTGACGCTATTTGGCCAGAAGTTTCGCCTGTTCCTTTACTTTGTGGGTCAGGGCTTGGGTTCTTGAGTGGAAGAAACAGAAAGCCAGCTAGCCCTGGCAGCCATTCTAAGGGCGTCATCCCCGCAGCCATCCATAAATCCGTTCATCCATGAAACAGATAATCACTGAGCACCCATTATGTGCCAGACACACGTAAGGATGCGAGGGCGGGGTTCTTATTCTAGTGGGTGGGGATAGACAGTAAACCAATAAATTAGCTACTTAATTTCAGATAGTGGCAAGTGATAGTGAGAAAAGAAAACGGGGTGATATTGTCAGAGGCGTTTGAACCAGAGCGACTGCATTCCGAGTGAGGGCTAGGAAAATGAAGCTGAGGCTTCCAGGGCTGCATTCCCAGAAGGTTAGGTATTCCTAGCCTCTAGATGTTGATGGTTAAGGGAGCAAATTAATAACGTTTACTAAACAGACCCAGACTTGGAGTGTCCAGATATCCCCATATCCGGAGAAGAAAGGCATTCCTAACTTGGCTTTAAAGATAGTAACACCGATTCTTGCAAAACATAGTAATTAAGAAAGTTAATCCTCTATCACAAACCCTTGTAGCAGAGCACATCTCCTCATATAACAAGCATTGTACCTAGGGTGGACGCGTTCCTCCTCTTACTTTTGGGAACGTCCTGCTCTGTCTATGGAGTAGCTGTCCTTTCACCACTGTGCTTTCTCAATAAACTTGCTTTTGCTTTGCACTGTGAACTCCCCTGAATTCTTTCTTGCGCGAGATCCAAGAACCCTCTCTTGGGGTCTGGATCAAGACCCCTTTCCTGTAACAATATGACAAAGAAATGCGGTGGATGTTATACCCATTTATACTTGGTGGTCAGATTCGGCTTCTTTCAAAAATGACAGTTGAAGACATTAGGAAAGGTCCTGTGTGGCTTTGATGACCTTGATAAGGGTCAAGGCTTCTTCCTGGTTTTGCCTTGTCTCAGGCTTAGTAACAGAGACTTAGATCACCAGAAAATATAGATAGGTCTGCTGCTTCATTCCCTGCAGTTGCTCCTATACTCTGAAAACTAGCATCAGAGTACAAAATTCTAATAGAAGTGCTAAGCGGGGTCAGGAAGTGCCAGCGCTCCAGCTTGAACAACAAAAGCTGTTAGGTTAGGGCCTTGAGCACTTAGGTTAAAGGGCTTTTTCCACTGACCCCCGCCCCGCCCAGGAGCCCAGAGGGGTGGGGAAGTCTGGTTTCCTTCTTTGTGGCCTGCCTTCCCTATGGCCTCCTTGTTCTATGGGTCCTGGGATCTTATCCTTCCAGATTATTAGGTCATTATGGGGCTTTGCTTTGCTGTAATGGAGCAGCGTGTCACAGACAGACCTCCAGTGCTATCAATGGAAAGCCCGTGGAATTTTAATTCCGAATAAGAGTTTGGAATGGGCCCATGATACAGTATCTCCTATGTAGTTTTGGAGGCCTTGTAGAATTGGCACAAGTGACCAGGGCTGTGATAGTTTAAGGAATTCTGTGGCTCAGCATGAAGGTAAAACCATGATGACATTGGCGTATAAAACAGTGGGACTTACTGGTTTCCCTTTTCATCCTCTGAGTGTCCTTTCTGGCTTGTTTCTCACTTTCAGATTTGGGCCCAATTACCTAATTGTGTGAGCTCTATCTCTATGAGCAAAACTCAAAGTGCAGTTGTGCATAAGGCGGAAGTCCGGGTGGATTGTGTTCTATCCTGGTATGTGTTAGGCCTATCTGTGCCTCTTCGGCATGACTGAAGAAATAAGCATTAACACTGATAACTTATTTCCTCACTCGGATCTCTCCACGCCACCCTCACCAGCAAGGGGAAACCTGTGTTCAGAGGTGGGAAAGGCTAGCAAAAGCCACAGTTTTCTGGCTGGATCATAAAGAATGAACATTGTCTGATCTGGAAACACTCAGTGTCTCTATCTGTTTAAACCAAAACATCTTTCTGCCAGGTTTGTAGTCCAAATCTTCCAATTACTGCTCATTTCTCTCGGCAAGCCTCCAACACTGCCTCCCCCCTCCTCACATTTGGCTTCTGACCTTCCTTTCTAATTCGCTGAGAAAATTGCCTAAGAGTCAACCCAAATTAAGAAGTCAAAAATCGAACTCTCCCATCTTCCCCTAGAAACCCCCTCCCACTGCAGCGTCCCCCCTCGCCCCATCCCTCACAGTTAAGGCCACTCTTATCCTTCCAATTGTTCATGCTATAGACTTGAGGGTGATCCTTCACACCACCGTTTTACTCACCCCTCATTTCCATCTGTGAAGAAATCCTTTGAGCTCTCTTGTCAAAATAGATCCAGAATCTGACATCTGACGATGGGAGACAGTCATCTCAGGGAAAAGCACAGGTGTCCCTTCTGAGCAGCTTGTCAGATACGATCTCAGGGATACTATTGAGTCCTGCAGCAGATCATGTTTCCCTCTTTACATTTTGGCAGCTGGAAAACTTAAATCCACATCTGTGGCCAACTAGTGCTCAATGGCATGCTGTTTGTTTTCAAGTTCGTCATCTGATTAGACTTCCTCATTTTAATTTGGACTTGATTCCTTCATCCAATATGTTTTTCAGAAGTTTGAATTCTCTGTATAGATGTGTTTTGTGAGCCGTGTGTCTCCTCCGCTCCCAGCCCAGCAATGGCTTCTGATCTCACTCAGAGTAAAAGCCCAGTCCTTGTCCGGTAAGATCCAACAGGATTTAATCTCTGGTTAACTCTCTGGATTCCCCTCCAACATGCTGTCCTCTCTTCTGCCCTCACTCTGCCAGAGCCAAACTGGAATCAGCTTATGCTTTTCATAACATCTTCTGTTTCTGGGGTGATTGAGCTACATCATACATGACCACGGCCACAGATCTTTTCTTAAATCTTGTTCTTGATGGCAAGATATGATGGTTCTCTACGTTTGTTCGTCCCTTTTGCATGCCAATGTTGGACCAAAGCATGTCTGCCAATCTTATCCTGAAGTAGCATGTATATTGGTGCACTTTCCACTAGCAGCAACACTGGCACACCTGTCTGTTTAATGCTGAATTCTTGTTATGTAGCCCACCATCTGAGAAAAAAATGCAGTCATTTGTCCCAGTTGAGCCCATTAGATTGGTGATGACAAGTACCTTCAATCCTAGCACATCCATATTTTCTGCCGGAAAAAGAAGCTATGAGATTATCTACTGGGTCTTTTCACAAATGTGATTATCTTTCTTTATTTTCATCTTACATGTCCTGTATTAATGAGAATCTGTGAAACTTTTTTTCCATCTTTCTCTAGCCTGATCAGTTTGACTGAACCCTCTCAATTTTGCCTTCTCATTTATTTCTATCCAAAGCAAGTCGTAGTGGGCACCAACTACAATATCAGAAACAAAGAGTTCATTTGACTTATATATAGTTTCTTCTCCACTCTTCCTTTTACTACCTGAGAAATGTCTCCTATTTGGTTTATCAGTAAGTGTATATAAATTGTTTTATATCGCATCCTGGCTTTAAATCACTTTAGGTATGTTTCTTTCTCATCTTCTTTCCTTTAGCTTTGTTATTCAAGACAAGCCTGATTTATCAGCCTAATCAGTCTAGGGACAGCTTATCTTTGCCTTGCCTTCCATTATCATTATACTAGTTTTGGAATTTAGCTGCATGTTTCCTGATTCAGATGTGGTGTAGATTTCACTTTGTGTTGGAATGACCTTGCAATTTTCTTCTGAAATATGTGGCTCATGAACTTGGAGTACTTGAGCATCTTGCTTTTATTCTAAATTCTTCTTTTAGTTTGGGTGATCCATCTCACACCTTAGCTCTGGGCAAAACTAATATGCATCTCTCTACAACATTCCAAATTACTACCCAGTTTGCAAAAGAATAAAAAAGGTGAACTCAGTCAGACAAAGGTTTTCTAAGTGACTCAGCAGCAATACTTTGGTGAGGTTTTGTTTTGGATTGAATTTTATATTCTATCAGCATTTATATGCTAAAATCTAATTCACAGTGTAACGGTATTTGTAGGTGGAGTCTTTGGGAGGTAATTTCGTCATGAGGGTGGCACCCTTGTGAATGACAGTACTGCTCTTATAAGAAGAGGCCAGAGAGCTAGCTAGCTGTCTCTTTCAACCATGTGAGTATACAATGAGAAGTCAGCAGTCTGCAACCTGGAAGAGGATCTTCACCAAAACACTGATGTTGGACTTCTAGCCTCCTGAATTGTGAGAAATAAATGTCTGCTTCTTATAAGTCACCCACTTTGCTTTGTTACAGCAGCCTGAACTGTCTAATACAGGCCTGCAGGTCAATGACCATCCAATTGGTCGCTGTAGCCAAAAGAAGTTTTAACAGATGCAGAATGAGGTCATACCAAAAAATGTAGGCTGCCTGATTTCATCCTGTTAAGTTTGCCATCTCCTGTGTTCTAGGCATCTGAGTGAAGAGTCTGTCTCAGTATCCTGAGTCCCAGGTCCTAGAATATGTGTTCTTTCCCCAGGGTATTCCCTATGTGGGAACTGTGATCCTTATGTTCTGCTTGGAGGTAAGCTGAGGCGAACATGGGCAAAACCCAGGCCCATATGTAGAACAGCTCAACTAAAACTCCAGAGTCTCCCAAGAAGGCCTTGCGTAGAAGTCAAGCAGATCAGTAATATGTCAGTAAGTGTTCTATTCATCTAGGCTTAAAGGCAACACATAGGTTTTATGTGTTGGACACAAAACTAATGGCAGCCACACTAAATAAGTCCACAAGGACATGCTTGTGATATGTATTTCTAGTGAAAGAACTACCTAAGTAGCCTGAGGGATTATTGTATGCCATAACAATGCTGAATATCACTGAGACACAATCATTTGGGATTTTCTATTTGATGTGATTTGATAGGCACTTTTGTACTAACTGTGAAGTGACATGCCTTGCTGTATTCCAGAATTAATCATATTTGAGATGTAGAGATTAATTAAACCCATAAGTTAAACATAAAAGTTTATATTATTGGAATTTTGGAGAGGTCTCTGAAAATGTAATCTCTCTCTTATTTCTCTCCCACGCAATATTTCAAGACCTCCATCTCTATCCTCCCAATGAAGTCTCAGGAGTATTTATTGAAGTTTTCTTAGGGCTTTCACATACTTAAGAGAGAGATGCATTAGCACTCCCACACATGGTTAAATAGCTCACTTTGTCACAACACTCTTATCTGCTACCTGGTGCACCCACCATTTGTACAAATTCAGTTGTATTTCTCCCTAGAGGTTAAACAGTGCAAGGACCATGCCCTTAGACAGATCCAGGCTTTTGTCTAAAATTTCCTCCAGCTGAAATTCAGATTATCTTCTTCTGGTTTATATATCTATAACCATCTAATTCCGCGTAAAACTTTGATTTTACTCTGAAAATTTCCCTAAACTTTGATGTGAAATCTGTCGCTTGGTAGCATCTATTTACTGAACTTGCACTATAGCTATTGAGTCAGGTTTGAAGTCACCCCATTTTCCCCACAACACACCTCTGTTATGGTTTGAATGTATCCCCAAAACTATATGTATTATACCTTAATCTTCAATGTGGCAGTATGGAAAGATAGGGCCTTTAAGAAGGTTTGGGTCATCAGGGCTTTGCCCTTATGTATGGATTAATCCATTCATGGATTAATGGATTAATGGATCATCATGGCAGTGGAACTGGTAGCTTTATAAGAAGAGGATGAGAGACCTAAGCAAGCAAACTCAGCCCTCTCACCATGAGATGTTTTTCTGGGGTTCCTTATGCCCTTTATTAATGCTACCTCAGGACTCTGCAGAGAGTCCCCACCAGCAAGAAGGCTCTCTCACCAGATAGAGCCCCCAACCTTGGACTTCTCAGCCTCTATAATTGTAGGAGATAAATTCTTTTTCTTTATAAATTATCCAATTTCAGGCACTTTGATAGGCAACAGAAAACAAACTCATACACCCTCTTCCCCATAGCAGCCAAAAACAGGGGCCTAGATGTTGCTGGAGGTCTTCTCTTGGTTACTTATCCTCAGGCTATTCTGCTTTTCCTCATATGGCATAGTTCAGAGTTCCCTCATCAACTCAGCTACGGCCCTGAAATAGTTCCAGCCTCATGGTGTCCTCTCTAAAATGTGAAGCTCAGCTCTGAGCACCATACTCCTTACAGGTAAGAAGCAGAGTGGGCCTATTGGCCACCTTCTTCCTGTATCCTGAATTGCTATTTATGCAGCCCCATCACAAGGCTAACACACACCAGCTCTACTAATTGGGAACTGATTTAGGAAATGTACTTTTAATTGGAAAAACATTTTATGTACCCTGGGAAGGTCACACTTTACCCAGCCTGCTCATTTCTCTGCTCAAATCATTATCATCCTGAGCAGAATTTCTACTACTATTCAGCTTTCATGAATTATAGAATGTTTGAGATGGAAGAGGTTTGAGGAAACAGAGATTCAGGGAAGTGAAGTTGTCTGCCTAAGGTCACCCAGGTAGTTCATGGCTGAGCATACTCTAGGTCTCAGAGTCCTTGAAGCCCAGGTCAGACTCTTTGGGGCCTCAAAGATGTCAGCCCCAGATGACTCTTCTATAGCTCTTATTCAGGGAACACCTTAAGAGTGGAAACAGAAAATCCCCAAAGCTGCCAAATATTTCTGTCTTGACCTGATACCTTGCCCGTATCTTGAACACTACTGCCTGACTTCTTGAGGAGCCAAACCATGAGAGAAACTCAGAGTGTATTAATAAAGGGCTTAAGTAACCATAGGAAAACATAAGCCTGTGCCAGAAATGCTGCCAGCAGGAAATTTAAATCTCTACAGGACTTATGGTACTTGATTGGCTCCATGCTCTGTGGGTTGATGCCAAGCCCAAGAACCACGGTAACTAATTCTTAGGGAAGTCCAAGTAGACACCAGAAGAGGAAACCAAACCCTCATTCATGGTAAATAAAAATCATTACCAGAATATTGTTTCCTTGACACAGCCTCTGACAGTCATGAGTGGCTTTCCACATCTCTTAAACTGTGACAGGTGGCAATAACCCAAAAAAGCTCAGCCAATGGTCCCAAAAGTAGCAACCCCTTGAATTTTTCTCCATTTTCTGAGTGTGTCAAGTTCCTATTGGACTTAAATCTACAACTAGGGAAGAGAATGAGTGCCATGAGCAGGAGAACAAGTAAGAAGGGGTAAAGCAAGGCAAAGATATATGGAGGTACAGCTGAGACTAATGTCTTGAGCAAAAAATAATTGTGTTCCCTTCTAGTCCTATTCATGCTTGGCCACCCTTCCAAATTCCACCCCAACGACCTTAGAGTCTCAGAAACTACATAAAAAAATTCCAGGTTCAGACACTGAAGCAAGGAAAGGGACAGATATTTATACAAAATTATAAAGTAAACTAGCAGCAGTATCAAGAAGCCTCCTGACTTCCAGAGCGAAGATCTTTTTATAAACATCCCAGCAAGTAATTTCACTTACTCAAGCTTCCGTTTCCTCATCTAGAATGAGGGGATAATAATAGTACCTACCCCAAGAAGCTGTTGTAATAAAGTAATGCCTGGAAAACACTTAGCAAAGTCCCTGACCACTGTAAAAGCTCAATCTATATTACCCATTATTATTATATTGGGTTATCTTCTCCACTTGCCAGAATGCAATGGGCTGTCAGCTGCAACCCTATTGTCATTTCTGCATCTATCCTCCTATCTTGCACATACACTTTGAGTTTCCAAGTTCTAGTTTCTTTATTGATATAGAAAGGAAGATACTATCTGTGGGAAGGAATAGAAAAAGGAAAGGTATTTTGAACTACCTCAGATATCAGTGCTTACAAAGTTTTGAGGGAGATGGCAAATTTTCTGACTGGTATAACTTTTCTGTTGCTGAGCCAGGAATCAAAGTGTGAGAGGGATAAAGCCTGTGAAATACTGAAAAGAGTTCTATTATACTTTGGAGTCTGGCGGGCCTCTGTTTGAATCTCAGATGTGCCTCTTATTACATGGTCTTAGGCAAGTCAGTCACTTCAGTTTTCCAAGACAAAGTTTCTTCACTTTTCAAATATGGCACGTCATTTCACATACTCACAGGATCATTGTGAAGAGTCCCAAGGGAGAAATGAGTGAAGTGTGTGTGTGTGTGTGTGTACACAAACAGATATACGTTCCTCCACATATAGTGAGTATTCAATAATTGAGTACTACATCACTCACTTTAGAATTTATGGGAATATTTCATATATTCTGGCAATGGGTTCCTTCTCAGTCTTACTTTTCAGAGTTACTGCAAGCTTTCCTCCTCTTCTGGTTCTTCTTTTGTATATTAGTCAGAAACCGAGAAAGGCAACATCAAGTACTGCTTATTAAAGACCATTTTGGCCAGGCGCGGTGGCTCAAGCCTGTAATCCCAGCACTTTGGGAGGCCGAGACGGGCGGATCACGAGGTCAGGAGATCGAGACCATCCTGGCTAACACGGTGAAACCCCGTCTCTACTAAAAAATACAAAAAACTAGCCGGGTGAGGTGGCGGGCGCCTGTAGTCCCAGCTACGCGGGAGGCTGAGGCAGGAGAATGGCGTAAACCCGGGAGGCGGAGCTTGCAGCGACCTGAGATC
>NW_016807761.1:41692-45078 GCF_001698545.2 Rhinopithecus bieti
AGTGAGTAAATAAATGATAAGATATGGATCTTTGGCAGGTGAATTATTTGACAACCTTTAGCAATACTGTTCTGGAAGAATTTTTGAATTTTATTGTTATATTTTATTATTATATATTATTTCAATAGCTTTTGGGGCACAAGTGGTTTTTGGTTACATGCATGAATTGTACAGTGGTGAAGTCTGATTTTAGTGCACCTAACACCTGAGTAGTGTGCATTGTACCAAATATGTAGTTTTTTATTCCCCACACCTTCCCACCGTCTCTGCTTCTGAGTCTCCAGTGTCCATTATACTACTCTGTCTGCCTTTACATAGCTTAGTATCCACTTGTAATTGAGAACATAAGGTATTTGGCTTTCCAATCCTGAGTTACTTCATTTAGAATAATGGCCTCCAGCTCCATCCATGTTGCCGCAAAAGACATTATTTTATTTTATTTTTTATGGTTGAGTAGTATTCCATCGTGTGTGTGTGTTTGTTTGTGTGTATATATACCACATTTTCTTTATTCACTCATCAGTTAATGGGCACTTAGGTTGGTTCTATATGTTTTCAATTGTGATTTGTGCTGTGATAAACATACATGTGCAAGTGTCTTTTTGATATAATATCTTCTTTTCTTTTGGGTAGATACCCAGTAGTGGGATTGCTGGATTGAATGTTAGATCTACTTTTCCTTCTTTGAGAAATCTCCATACTGTTTTCCATAGAGGTTGTACTAATTTCCATTCTTACCAACAGTGTAAAAGTGTTTGCTTTTCACCATATTCATACCAACAGCTATTGTTTTGTTGACTTTTTAATAATATTCAATGTACCTAGGGTAAAGTGGTATCTAATTGTGATTTTAATTTTCATTTCCCTGATAATTAGTGATGTTGAACATTTTTTATCTGTTTATTGGTGATTTGTATATCTTCTTTATAGAAGTGTCTATTCATGTCATTTGCCCAATTTTTGATAGGATTCGTGTCATTTGCCCACTTTTTGATGGGATTATTTGGGTTTTTTTTTCTTGCTGATTTGTGTGGGTTCCTTGTGGATTTTAGATATCAGTCCTTTGTTGGATGCATAGTTTGCAAATATTTTCTGCCATTCAGTGGGTTATCTGTTTACTCTGATGATTATTTCTTTGGTAGTGCAGAAACTTTTTAGTTTAATTTAGGTCCCATTTATTTATGTTTCTTTTTGTTGCATTTGCTGTCGGGGTCTTTTTTATTTCTCTTTACTTTTTTCCTTCAACTTTTAAGTTTAGGGGTACATGTGCCTTATGTGCAGGTTTGTTACGTAGGTAAACGTGTGCCACAGTGGTTTGCTGCAAAGATCATCCCATCACCTAGGTATTAAGCCTGGCATCCATTAACTATTCTTCCTGATACTCTCCCTCCCCTCACACCCTCTCTGACAGACCAGATGTGTATTTCCCCCCAACCCATGTGTCCATGTATTCTCGTCATTCAGCTCCCACTTATAAGTGAAAACACACAGTGTTTGGTTTTCTGTTCCTGGATTAGTTGTTGGGGATAGTGACTTCCAATTCCATCCATGCCACTGCAAAGGACATGATCTCCTTCCTTTTTATGGATGCATAGTATTCCATGGTGTATATACGTACCACATTTTCTTTATCCAGTCTATCATTGATGGGCAATGGGGTTGATTCCATGTATTGCTCTTGTGAATAGTGCTGCAATAAACATACATGTGCATGTATCTTTATAACAGAATGATTTATATTCATTTGGGTGTATAGCTAGTAATGATATTGCTGAGTCAAATGGTATTTCTGCCTCTAGGTCTTTGAGGAATTGCCACACTCTGTCTTCCCCAATGGTTGAACTAATTTACACTCCCACCAACAGTGTAAAAGTGTTCCTTTTTCTCCACAACCTTGCCAGCATCTGTTTCTTTTGACTTTTTAATAGTCACCATTCTGACTGGCATGAGATGGTGTCTCATTTTTGACTTGCATTTCTCTAATGATCAGTGATGTTGAGCTTTTTTTCCATGATTCTTGGCCACATGTTTGTTTTGAGAAGTGTCTGTTCATGTCCTTTGCCCACTTTTAGGTTTTTTTTTTTTTTGAAATTTGTTTAAGTTCCTTGTAGACTCTGGATATTAGACCTTTGTCAGGTGCATAGATTGCACAATTTTTCTTCCATTCTGTAGGCTGTCTGCTCTTTCTGATGACAGTTTCTTTTGCTGTGCAGCAGTTCTTTAGTTTACTTAGATCTCATTGGCCAATTTTTGCTTTTGTTACAATTGCTTTTGGCATTTTTATTATAAAACCTTTGCTTGTGCCTATGTCCTGAATGGTCTTGCCTAGATTTTCTTCCAGGTTTTTTTTTTATAATTTTGTGTCTTACATCTAAGTCTTTAATCCATCTTGAGTTAATTTATGTATATGATGTAAGGAAGGGGTCCAGTTTAAATTTTCTGCATATGGCTAGCCAGTTCTCCCAGCACCATTTATTAAATAGGCAACATTTCCCCCATTGCTTTTGTCAGGTTTGTTGAAGAACAGATGGTTGTAGGTGTGCAGTCTTATTTCTGAGTTCTGCATTCTGTTCCATTGGTCTGTCTGTGTGTTCTTGTACCAGTACCATGCTGTTTTAGTTACTGTAGCCTTGTAGAATAGTTTGAAGTCAGGCAGTCTGATTCCTCCAGCTTTGTTCTTTTTGCTTAGAGTTGTTTATAGCTATTCAGGCTCTTTCTTGGTCCCATCTAAATTTTAAAATAGTTTTTTCTAATTCTTCCTAGAATGTCAGTGGTAGCTCAATGGAAATAGCATTGAATCTATACATTACTTTGGGCAGTATGGCTATTTTCATGATATTGATTCTTCCTCCTCATGAGCATGGAATGTTTTCTATTTGTTTGTGTCCTCTCTGACTTACTTGAGCAGTGGTTTGTGGTTCTTGAAGAGGTCTTTCACTTCAATTGTCAAATATATTCCTTGGTATTATATTCTTTTTTTTTTTTTTTTTTTTTTGACAGAGTCTCGGTCTGTCGCCCTAGCTGGAGAGCAGTGCCACAATCTCAGCTCACTGCAAGCTCCGCCTCCTGGGTTCAAGCAATTCTCTGCCTCAGTCCTCCTACTAGCTGAGATTACAGGTTCCTGCCACCAAGCCTGGTAATTTTTTTGTGTGTGTTTTTAGTAGAGATAGGTTTCACTATCTTGGCCTGGCTGGTCTTGAACTCGTGACCTCGTGATCCACCCACCTCGGCCTCCCAAAGTGCTGGGATTAAAGGAGTGAGCCCCCAACCCCAGCCGGTATTTTATTCTTTTGTAGCAATTGTGAATTAGAGTTCATTTATTATTTGGCTGTCTGCTTGCCTATTGTTGATGTATAGGAATGCTAGCGAATTTTGCATATCGATTT
>NW_016807762.1:0-1026 GCF_001698545.2 Rhinopithecus bieti
TTCTGTAGAATTTACCATTGACAGCTGATTCCAAAATTTACATGGAAACACTAAGGAACTACAACAGCTCAAACAATTTTGAAAAAGAATAACAAAGTTGGAGAAATCACATTACCTGGCTTTTCTAGTTACTACCTAAAGAAAGAGCAGTAGAAAGAAAATTAATTTTTAAATACAGCTCTACTATTGCTAAGTTTAAAAAGGTAAATATTTCAATGATCCCTATTTTAATAGTTTACCTTTCATTAAAAAAATAAAATATTAAGTTAGCTACCTGCATTAGATTTTTTAAAAAGTAAATAAAGCCTACACTTGCCTAATTCTTACAAATCTTTCTTACAATTTTCATTATAACACAAAATATTTTTGAAAATTATTTAATAAGTTTTCTATTTACATTAATGCCGAGACCAGCTCGGTTGGGGAGACCCTAATCCAACAGTGCTAGAGGAATTAAAGACACACAAACACAAAAACATAGAGGTGTGAAGTGGGAAAGCAGGGGTCTCACAGCCTTCAGAGCTGAGACCCCCAAACAGAGATTTACTCACATATTTATTAACAGCAAACCAGTCATTAGCATTGTTTCTATAGATATTAAATTAACTAAAAGTATCCCTTATGGGAAATGAAGGGATGGGTTGAATTAAAGGAATAGGTTGGGCTAGTTAACTGCAGCAGGAACATACCCTTAAGGCACAGATCACTCATGCTATTTTTTGTGGCTTAAGAATGCCTCTAAGTGGTTTTCCACCTTGGGCAGACCAAGTTTTCTTTGCCCTCATTCCCAAAAACCCACAGCCTTCCAATGCGGGCGTTAGGGCCATTTTGAACATGTTACAGTGCCGCAGAGATTTTGTTTATGGCCAGTCTTGGGGCCAGTTTATGGCCAGATTTTGGAGGGCTTGCTCCAACAATTAATATGATGATATGACTAAAATTATCATGAGAAAATATTTTGTTGGAGGTAAAATAGGTATTAAATCAATATCTCAAGCCCTCACCCCTTGAAAAGTGAAAAGAAAA
>NW_016807763.1:0-3099 GCF_001698545.2 Rhinopithecus bieti
GTCTACATATTTAAAACTTTCTTTTGATTTTGCATATAGGAAACACTCTTTTTGTAGAATCTGCCAAGGAACATTTGGGAGCCCATTGAGTGCTATGGTTAAAAACCGAATATTCCCATATGAATTCCTGAAAAAAGCTATCTGTAAGACTGATTGTGATGTGTGGATTTCTCTCACAGTCTTTGGTGAAAGAACCGAATATTCTCAGATAAAGACTTGAAAGAATATGTTTGTGATTCTGCTTTGTGATGTGTGGTTTCATCTACAGAGTTAAACATTTCTTTTGATTCAGCCTGTTGGAAATACTCTTTTTGTGAAATATGCGAAGGAGCATACAGGAGCCCATTGAGCCATATGGTGAAAAACAGAATATCCAGAGACAAACACTAGAAGAATCTCTCTGTGAAACTGATTTGTGATGTATAAATTCATCTAAAGAGTTAAACATTTCTTTTGATTCTGCATGTGGGAAACACTTTTTGTAGAGTCTGTGAAGGGATATTCAAGAGCCCTTTGAGGCCTATGGTGAAAATTCGAATATCCCCAAATAAAAACTAGAGAGAGGCTCTCTATGAAACTGCCTTGTGATATGTGGATTCCTTTCACATTGTTAAAGCTTTTATTAGATTAAACAGACTGGAAACACTCTTTTTGAAGAATACGTGAAGGGACATTTGGGAGTCCATTGAGGCCTATGGTAAAAAATGGAATATCCCCATATAAAAAATAGAAAGAAGCTATCTGTGAAAAAGCTTTGTGATGGATGGATTCATCTCACAGAGTTAAAACTTTCTTTTGATTCAGCAGGTTTGAAACACTCTTTATGTACAATCTGTGAAGAGACATTTCAGAACCCATTGAAGCCTATGGTGAAAATAGGATGTTCCCAGATAAAACTAGAAAGAAGTTGTATGTGAATCTGCTTTTTGATGCATGGATTAATCTCACAGATTTAAACCTTTCTTCTGCATCAGCAGTTTGGAACCACTCTTTTGGTAGAATCTGCAAAGTGCCATTCAGGAGCTCATTGAGGCCAATGTGAATTACAAAATATTCACAGATAAAAACTACAAAGATGTTATCTATGAAACTACTTTGTGATGTGTGGATTCATCTCACAGAGGTAAACTTTCATTGTCATTCAGCAAGCTGGAAACAATCTTTTTGTAGAATCTGCAAAGGGACATGTTGGAGCCCACTGAGGCCCATGATTTAAAAAACAGAATATCCCAAAACAAAAACTAGAAAGAAACTATGTGAGAAAATCGTTTGTGACATGTGGATTAATCTCACAGAGATAAATCATTCTTTTGATTCACCAGGAGGGAAACACTCTTTTTGCAGAATCTGGGAAGGGATAGTTGGTAGCCCATTGAGGCATATAATGAAAAACTGAATATCCTCAGATAAGAACTAGAAAGAAGTTATCTGTGAAACTGCTTTGTGATTTGGGGACTTATCTTACAGACACAAACCACTATTTTGATTCAGCAGGTCGAAAACAATTTTTTTGTCAAATCTGTGAAGGAAAATTTTGGAGTTCATTGAGGCATATGGAGAAAATGAAGTATCAACAGTTTAAAACTAGAAAGAAGCTATCTGTGAAACAGTTTTGTGATTTGCTGATTTATCTCTAAGAGTTAAACCTTGCTATTGATTCAGCACGTTGCAAACACTATTTTTGTAGAATCTGCAAAGGGGCATTCAGGAGCCCATTGAGGCCTATGGTGAAAAACCCTATTATCCCCTGATACAAACAAGAAAGAAGCTATGTGTGAAACTACTTTGTGATACATGAATTCACCTCACAGCATTAAAATTTTTATTTATTCAGCAGGTTGGAAACACTCTTTTTGTAGAATCTGTGAAGGGACATTTGGGAGCCCATCATGGCCAATGGTGAAAAACCCAATATCCCCAACTGAAAGCTAGAAAGAATCTATCTGTGAAATTGCTTTCAACGTGTGCATTCATCTCACAGAGTTAAATCTTTTGATTCAGTAGATCGGAAACACTCTTTTTGTAGAATCTGCAAAGGAACATTCCGTAGCCCATTGAGGCCTATGGTGAAAAACAAAATAACTCCAGACAAAAACTAGAAAGAAGCTATGTGTGAAACTGCTTTGTGATGTGCTGATTCATCTCAAAGAGTTAAACATTTCTATTGATTAAGCCGAAATTTTGATTCACCAAGTTGGAAACACTATTTTTTAAAAATTTGTAAAGGGATATTCCAGAGCTCATTGAGGCCTATGGTGAAAAGCTGAATATCCTAAAGTTAAAAACTGGAAATAAGCCATCTGTGAAACCACTTTGTGATGTATGGATTCATCTACAGAGTTAAACTGTCCTTTTTATTAAGCAGGGAGGAAAGATACTTTTTATTTCAGTGGGTTGGAAACATTCTTTTTGTAGAATCTGCCAAGGGAAATTCATGAATTCTTTGAGGTCTATGGCAAAAAATAGAATATCCCCAGATAAAAACTAGAAAGAACCTATTTGTGAAACTGGTTTGTGATTTTTAGATTCATCTACAAAGTGAAATCTTTCTTTTGATTATGCAGGTAGGAAACACTCTTTTTGTAAAAACTGTGAAGAGACATTTGGGACCCCATTGTAGCCTACAATAAAAATCCCAATAACCCCAGATAAAGACTAGAAAGATTCTATCTCTGAAACTGTTTTGTGATGCATGGATTCATCTGAGAGCATTAAACCTTCCTTTTAACTCAGCAGGTTGGAAACACTATTTTTGTAGAATTTGCAAAGGTATATTCTGGAGGCCATTGAGGTCTATGGTGAAAAACACCATATCCTCAGAAAAAAACTACAAAGAAGCTGTCTGTGAAACTACTTTATGATGTGTGGATTCACCTACAGAATTAACTTTACTTTTGATTCAACAGGTTGGAAACACTCTTTTTTAGAATCTACAAAAGGACATTCAGGAGTCCCTTGAGGCCTATCTAGAAAAACCGAATATCTCCAGAAAAAACAAAACAAAAAAAAAACAGTAAGAAGCTACCTGTGAAACTTGTTTCTAATGTTTGGATTTATCTCACAGAGTTATATCTTTATTTTAGTTAGTCAGGTTAGAAA
>NW_016807764.1:0-658 GCF_001698545.2 Rhinopithecus bieti
GAGTTACATGATTCTTTTCATGGATCACTTTGGCAGCACTGTTTTTGGGGAATCTGCAAAGGGATATTTGGGAGCACATTGAGGCCTATGCTGAAAAACGAGATATCCTCAGATAAAAAAGAGAAAGTAGCTTCCTGAGAAATTACTTTGTAACGTGTGAATTCATCTCACAGAGATACAAAGTTCTTTTCATGAATCATTATGGTAGCACTGTTTTTGGGGTATTGGAGGAGGGATATTTTGGATCTCATTGAAACCTATGGTGACAAAATAAATATCCTCAGATAAAAACTAGAAAGAAGCTTTCTGAAAAATCTGCATTGTGTTGTGTGAGTTCATCTCACAGAGTTACACCGTTCTTTCCAGAGAGCAATTGGCTAACACTGTTTTATGGAATCTTCAAAGGGATATTCGGGAGTGCATGGAGGCCTATGGTGAAAAAGGAACTCTCCTTGGATGAAAGCTAGAAAGAAACTTTCTGAGAAACTGCCTTGTGATGTGTGAATTCATCTCGCTGAGTGACACTGTTCTTTTCATTGAGTAGTTTGCTAACACTGTTTTCATGGAATCTGCAAAGGTATATTTGAGAGCGCATTGAAGCTTAAGGTGACAAAGGAAATACCCTCATACAAAACTAAATGAAGCTTTGTGAGAAACC
>NW_016807765.1:0-657 GCF_001698545.2 Rhinopithecus bieti
CATCCTTTGCAGCAACATGAATGAATTTGGAGGCCATTTTCTAAAGCAAAGTAACACAGGAACAGAAAACTAAATACCACATGTTCTCACTTATAAGTGGCAGCTAAACACTGAGTACACATAAAGATGGGAACGATGGACACTGAGGAATACTAGTGGGGAAGGGGGAAGGAGGGGTGAAGATTAAAAACGACTTGCTGTGTATTGTGTTCACTATCTGGGTGAAGGGATAATTTTTACTCCAAATCTCAGTATCACACAATATACCCACATAACAAAACTGCACAGGTAAACTCTGATACCTAAAATAAAAGTTGAAGAAAATCTAACAATCCAATTTGTTGACACTGTTGTGTATGTTTAAAACTAAGGCCGGGCGTGGTGGCTCAAGCCTGTAATCTCAGCACTTTGTGAGGCCGAGACGGGTGGATCACGAGGTCAGGAGATCGAGACCATCCTGGCTAACACGGTGAAACCCCGTCTCTACTAAAAAATACAAAAAACTAGCCGGGCGAGGTGGCGGACGCCTGTAGTCCCAGCTACTCGGAGGCTGAGGCAGGAGAATGGCATAAACCCGGGAGGCAGAGCTTGCAGTTAGCTGAGAACTGGCCACTGCACTCCAGCCGGGGTGACAGAGCGAGACTCCGTCTCAGAAAA
>NW_016807766.1:0-1026 GCF_001698545.2 Rhinopithecus bieti
ATTATTTTTAAAACAATGAGCAAAAATATGAACCAGAAATTTACAAGAGAGAAATACCAATAAACCTATGAAAAGATATTCAGCCTTATTAATGACCAGAAATAATGCAATCTAGATTTTCACCTCAAAGACAAAAAATATTGACAGCCTCCAGTTTCAGTGAGGGTGGAGGCACACGGATGCTCTCAGGTACTTTAATATGGATATATATTGATCCAGACTTTCTAGAGGACAGTTTGACAATGTATTTCAAAAACTCTGAAAAGTACACATCTTAGTTTTTTTCTAGGAATTTATTTTAAGGAAGTAAATCGGGAAAACAAGTCTAAAAATATAGCTAAAAGGTCATTATTTACAGCATTGTTTAGAATAGTAAATAATTGGGACCAATTATATATCAGTAGAAGATTGTTTAAGTTATGATATAGTTCATTCTGTAGCCATTAAAATTTATGATGAAGTTATATGTTTATCGACATGTCAAGGTGTTTACAGGGTATTATTCAATAAAACCCTCTAGCAGTTTAGAATATTATGTATGTAGTAGAATTTCTTTCCTTAATTATGTGGACTTAAGTGTGTATGTATCACATAGAGAACTCCTAGAAGTTTAATACAAAATATTAAGTGTAATTTTTGCTGTGTAGTAGGGCTTGTAATATTTTTTGTACTTTTAATATTTTTGGATTTTAATTTTTTATAACAAATATATGTTAATGCCAGCCGGGCGTAGTGGCTCACACCTGTAATCCCCACACTTTGGGAGGCAGAGGCGGGTGGATTACCTGACCTCAGGGATTGGAGACCAGCCTGGCTAACATGGTGAAACCCTGTTTCTACTAAAAATACAAAAAATTAGCCAGGCATGGTGGTGCGCCCTTGTAATCTCATTTACTCAGGAGGCTGAGGCAGGAGAATTGCTTGAACCCAGGAGGCAGAGGTTGCAGTGAGCTGAATTCGCGCTATTGCACTCCAGCCTGGCGGAAGAGTGAGACTCCATCTATCTCAAAATAAAATCAAAAAAAA
>NW_016807767.1:0-237 GCF_001698545.2 Rhinopithecus bieti
AATTTTAGATTTACAGAAAAGTTTAAAGATAGCACAGAGGGTTTCTGTACACTTTCACCAAGTTCCCAGCATTGTTAGCATCTTAATATACCATGATACATGAATACTAACTAAACTCAATGCTTTATTTGAATTTCACCAGTTTTTCCATTAATCTCCTTTTTCTGTTCCAGGATCGAATCCTAGCTACCACATTGCATTTAGTCATCAAATCCCCTAGTTTTCTCTGGTCTCTGA
>NW_016807768.1:0-988 GCF_001698545.2 Rhinopithecus bieti
ACAAGCATATTTTTTCCTTAAAAATTCTTAAATATTAAAATAACTTGTACAAATAAAATAGAGAGCCTAGATATATATTTTTTAAAAACATAAAAACACTTACCCATACGAATAAGGGAGCATTCAGAACTTGAGCTAGCAGGAGGAGGACTAACATGATGTGTGAGCAACTCTTTGTAATGGCTTTCATCTAAAATAACATGGTATGTGCCTAACAAGATGAAAAGGAAAAAAAAAAGCAGCTTCATAGACATAACAAAGTATATGTTCTATGTAATTCTGTAAAAGTTTTATCATCTGAAAATGTACATTTTCAAAATAATGATTTCAGCTAAATTATCACTTTTAAAACCTTATTTAAATAACATATCTAAACCAACTTCTCTAGGAATAACTGTAATTACAATTGATTATTATTACTATTATTATTATTTTAACATATAAATAGAGACAGGTCTCACTATGTTAATCAGCCTGATCTCAAACTTCTGGCTTCAAGTGATTCTCCTGCCTTGGCCTACCAAAATGTGGGGATTACAGGCAGAGCCATCATGCCTGGCCTGTAATTAGAATTTAATTAAAGACAAGTTATAAAATCTTTATAAAGAATTACATACAGTAAAATTTCCAGCTTTCCAAGAGTTATAATACTTCCTCTAAATACTGACATAAGTACTGAAAACTCTTTGCATTTTGAGATGATTTCTTACAGAATCAATGATATATTTAAGATGACTGCCCATATTTTAGACTACTTTTAGTACCTCAGAACAGATTAAAACATCCTAATTTAATTATTAAATTATTTCCTACACAGTAATTATGAGCAAATATTAAAGAAATTATATACATACCACCAGTTTCACGAGCAAGTACAGTGCAAACGCGAACCTCTGCAGACAATCCAATAACAGATACTCTAATTTTAGCTGCCTTTAGGGTCTTCATAAAATCCAAGTAGATAGATAGTTTCAGAAAAGAAGAAAAA
>NW_016807769.1:0-1051 GCF_001698545.2 Rhinopithecus bieti
ATTGTTTCCCTTCCTCCAAAATATTTTACCCTCATGCTTTTGGGCTTCAGAAACTTTTGATTGGCATATCATGTACCTTGGGAAAAATGCAAAGACTAATAGGTGCAGCTTGATGAATTTGCCTGAATAGAAAATTCATGTCACCAGCATTCAGATAAAAAAACTGGACATCTCCAACACCCAGTAACTTGTGATCAACCTCTTATAGTTATCACCTCCTCTGAACACAGGCATCAAGCCTGATTTTAGCAACCTTGGTTAGTTTTGCCTATGCTATGACCTTATTTAAAGAAAACAGGACAGCATTTAACCTTTTGTTTCTGGTGGCTCTTAGTTAACATTGTTTGGAGATTTATTCATATTTTTTGTGTAGTCGTTGTTTGTATTTTCTTATTACTGTAGAGTATTTCCTTGTATAAATACAGCATAAACTGTTTGTTAATATTGGTATCAGTGGACATTTGACTAGCTATAGAATGTTTTGGAAGTTAATACGTCTATTTGGGTGAATGTATTTAGCTAATTTTTCAGGGTAGTAAATTGCTGGGTCACAAGTAGTTGTATGTTTAATTTTTGTGTAAGGTACTAGTTTTTCCAAACTAGCTGCCCAATTTTCATTTTCAGAAGATGTGAGTGTGATTTCCAGTTGCTCTACATTTTCTCCAACATTTGATATTGCCCGTCTTTTCAAATTCTAGTCATTATGGTAGCCAGTAGTTTTCATTTCTTTTCTCTAAAACTAATCAAGTAGAATACCCTTTTAAAATGTTTATCAGTCATTTGAATACTCTTTTTTTGCAGCATCTGTCTATTTTGGATTTTTCATCTGTAAACATTTTAAGGTATAAAATATATGCTTGTTTTTTTCTCCTGGTCTTACTACATCCATCCTTTTACCTCAAGTGTTTAGAAATGTAACAGTTTTAAAAGTAGTACTGAATGTTTAGTAAAGAACACTTTTTCCTTTAAGAGTTTCTCCTTGTCACCACATCACACAAAGCTATGTCAATCCTGTGGCTCTTGAATTAGGAAAATGTCTTAGGTAAGCAAA
>NW_016807770.1:0-723 GCF_001698545.2 Rhinopithecus bieti
GAGGCAGGAGAATGGCGTAAACCCGGGAGGTGGAGCTTGCATTGAGCTGGGATCCAATCACTGCACTCCAGCCTGGGCGACAGAGCGAGACTCCATCTCAAAAAAAAAAAAAAAGAGATATTCAACCATTAACAGATGTATGGTGATCCAATAATTTCTCCCATCCTGTAAGATGTCCCTTCCTTCTGCTTAGGTATTATCAGAGATTGTGTTTCCTGTGGTGTGTGTAAGCACTTTAGTTTGATATAACCCCATTCTCTATTTTTGATGGTGTGTACTGCGTTTTTGCAGTCACTTTGAGTGACTGTCCACACCGATGTCATGGTGCTTCTTCCTTGTGATTTCTTCTGGTATTTTTATTGCTTCAGGTCTGACATTGGAGTTTAGTGAGAAATAATCTACTTTTAAAATCCTTTGTGTGGATATTCAGGTTTTCCCCAAACTAGTTTTTAGAAGATACTTGATTTTGCATTGTGCATTCTTGCTTCTTTGGGGAAAGGTCGTGAGCTGCAAATGCAGTGACTTAGTTCTTATTTAGCCCCTAGTTTCGTAAGCTCAAGTCTCTGCTTTTCTGCCAATGCTGTTCTATTTTGGTATGTAAAACTTTGTAATATATTGTGAAGTTAGGTAGTATGATGCCTCCAGCTTTTTGATTTTTACTGGATTGGTCTGGGTCTTCAGGATTTTCTGCCATTTCATAGCAAGTTTAGGATTCTCAGATTG
>NW_016807771.1:0-723 GCF_001698545.2 Rhinopithecus bieti
TACACCATTGAATACTACGCAGTCACAAAAAAAGGATGAGTTCATGTCCTTTGTAGGGACATGGATGAAGCTGGAAACCATCATTCTTAGCAAACTATCGCAAGGACAGAAAACCAAACACTGCATGTTCTCACTCATAGGTGAGAATTGAACAATGAGTACACTTGGACACAGGGCGGGGAACATCACACACCAGGGCCTGTCGTGGGGTGGGGGAATGGGGGAGGGATAGTATTAGGAGAAATACCTAACGTAAATGACGAGTTAATGGGTGCAACAAATCAACATGGCACATGTATACATATGTAACAAACCTGCATGTTGTGCACATGTACCCTAGAACTTAAAGTATAACAATAAAATGTATATACATATATAAACACACACACATATCTCTATATACACACACATATACACACACACACACACACACACACACACATATATATAAAGAAGTACTGGAGTGACCAGTCAGAAAGAGATCTACAATGGACAAATGTCAGGATCACTCTACTCCTTTAACTAGTACATGAAATAACACTTATCTGCTGGGTAGACATTGTACATACATTAAAACTCTAATTAAATAAGATCTGTTTAACTGTAGTTCTCAGATGTTTTTCAGTTTATAATTAAAATTCACAGTTTTATTCTTCTATTTTATTTTGTACAGTTTAGCAGAAGACTTTATAAAATGAAGCTTTAAAGTCTTCTTCACAAACA
>NW_016807772.1:0-6674 GCF_001698545.2 Rhinopithecus bieti
CCATAGTGCATATTTTCATGTTTGTTGGCCATTTGTATATTTTCTTTGAGAATTACCTGTTCATGTCCTCAGACCAGTTTTTGATGAGATTTTTTTTTTCTTGCTGATTTGCCTGAGTTGGTTGTAGATTCTGGATATTAGTACTTTGTCAGGTGTATAGACTGTGAAGATTTTTCCCACTCTGTGGGTTGTCTGTTTACTCTGCTGACGGTTCCTTTTGCCATGCAAAAGCTCTTTAGTTTAATTAGGTCTCAACTATTTATCTTTGTTTTTATTGTATTTGCTTTTGGGTTCTTGATCATGAAATTCTTGCCTAAGCCAATGTCTCAAAGGGTTTTCCAATGTTGGGTTTTCTCAAAGGGTTTTCCAATGTTATATTCTAGAATGTTTGTAGTTTCAGGTCTTAGATTTAAGTCCTTAATCCATGGTGAGTTGATTTTTGTATAAGGTCAGAGATGAGGATCCAGTTTCATTCTCCTACGTGTGGCTAGACAATTATCCCAGCACCATTTGTTGAAAAGGGTATCCATTCCCCACTTTATGTTTTTGTTTATTTTGTCAAAGATCAGTTGGCTGTAACTATTTGGGTTTACTTCTGGGTTCTCTATTCTGTTCCACTGGTCTATGTGCCTATCTTTATACCAGTACCATGCTGTTTTGGTGACTGCAGCCTTAAAGTATAGTTTGAAATCAGGCAGTGTGATGCCTCCAGATTTGTTCTTTTTGCTTAGTCTTGCTTTGGCTATGTGGGCTCTTTTTTGGTTCCATGTGAATTTTAGAATTGTTTTTTCTAATTCTGTGAAGAATTATGGTGATATTTTCATGGCAATTTGTAGATTGCTTTTGGCAGTATAGTCATTTTTGCAGTATTGATTCTACCCATCCACGAGCATGAGATGTGTTTCCATTTGTTTGTGTCATCTATGATTTCTTTCAGTAGTGTTTTGTAGTTTTCCTTGTAGAAATCTTTTGCCTCCTTGGTTAGGTACATTCCTAAGTATTTTACTTTTTTTGCTGCTATTGTAAAATGGGTTGAGTTCTTGATTTGATTCTCTGCTTGGCTGCTATTGGCGTATAGGAGAACTACTGATTTATGTACATTAATCTTGTATCCAGAAACTTTGCTGAAAACTTTTATCAATTATAGGAGCTTTCTGGAGGAGTATTTAGGGTTTTTGGGATAAACAATCATATCATTAGCAAACAATAATAGTTTGACTTCCTCTCTACCAATTTGGATACTCTTTATTTCTTTCTCTTGTTTGATTGCTCTGGCTATGACTTCTAGTACTATGTTGAAGATAAGTGGTGAATGTGGGCATCCTTGTCTTGTTCCAGTTCTCAGAGGGAATGCTTTCAACTTTTCCCCATTCCCGATATGTTGGCTATGGGTGTGCTATAGACAGCTTTTATTACATTGAGGTATGTCCCTTTTATGCCAATTTTGCTGAGTTTTAATCATAAAGCGATGCTGGATTTTGTCAAATACTTTTTCTATATCTGTTGAGATGATCACGAATTTTTTTACAAATTCTGTTTATGTGGTATATCACATTTATTGATTTGCATATGTTAAACCACCCCTGCATCCCTGTTATAAAACCTACATAACCATGGTGGGCTATCTTTCTGATATATTGTTGGATTTGGTTAGCTAGTATTTTGTTAAGGATTTTAGCATCTATGTTCATCAGGTATATCAGTCTGTAGTTTTCTTTTTCGGTTATGTCCTTTCCTGATTTTGATATTAGGATGATGCTGGCTTCATAGAAAGAATTAGGGAGGGTTCACTCTTTATCTATCTTGTGGAATAATGTCAATAGGATTGGTACCAATTCTTCCTTGAATGTCTAGTAGAATTTTGCTGTGAATCCATCTGGTTGTAAACTTTTTTTGTTGTTAATTTTTAAATTACCATTTCAATCTCTCTGCTTGTTATTGGTCTGTTTAGGTCTATTTCTTCCTGATTTAAGCTGGGAGGGTTGTATTTTCCCAGGAATTTATCCATCTCTTCTAGGTTTTCAAGTTTATATGCATAAAAGTGTTTATAGAAGCCTTGAATAATCTTTTGTATTTCTGTGTGTCAGTTGTAATATCTCTCGTTTCATATCTTATTGAGGTTATTTGGATTTTCTCTATTCTTTTCTTGCTTAATCTTGCTAACGGTCTATCAATTTTATTTATCTTTTCAAATAACCAGCTTTTGTTTCATTTACCTTTTGCATTTTTTTGGTTTTAATTTCATTTAGTTCTGCTCTGATCTTGATTATTTCCTTTCTTATGCTGGGTTTGGGTTTGGTTTGTCCTTGTTTCTCTAGTTTCTTGAGGTGTGACCTCGGAATGTCAGTTTGTGCTCTTTCAGTCTTCTTGATGTAGGCATTTAAGGCTATGAACTTTTCTCTTGGCATTGCCTTTGCTGTATCCCAGAGGTTTTGATAGGCTGTGTCACTATTGTCATTCAGTTTGAATACTTTTTAATTTCCACTTTGATTTCATTTTTGACCCAATGATCATTCAGGAGCAAATTATTTAATTTCCATGTATTTGCATGGATTTGAAGATTCCTTTTGTAGTTGATTTCCAGTTTTCTTCCACTGTGGCCTGAGAAAATGCTTGATATAGTTTCAATTTTCTTAAATTTAGTGAGGCTCATTTCATGACCTAACATATGGTCCATCTTGGAGATATTTCCAGCACTGTTGAATAGAATGCGTATTCTGCAGTTCCTAGATGGAATGTTCTATATATATCTATTAAGTCTATTTCTGCAAGGTATAGTATAAATCCATTGTTTCTTTGTTGACTTTCTGTCTTGATACTGTCTAGTGCTGTCAGTGGAGTATTGAAGTCCCTCACTAGTATGGTGTTGCTGTCTATATCACTTCTTAGGTCTATTAGTAATTGTTTTATAAATTTGAGAGCACCAATGTTAAGTGCATATATGTTTAGGATTGTGATATTTTCCTGTTGAAAAAGGTCCTTCACCACTATATAATGTCTCTCTTTGTCTTTTTAAACTGTTGTTGCTTCAAAGTTTGTTTTGTCTGATAGAAGAATAGATACTCCTGCTCACATTTGGTGTTCATTTGTATGAAATGCCTTTTCCCACCCCTTTCCTTTAAGTTTATGTGAGTCCTTATGTGTTAGGCGGGTCTATAGAAGGCCGCAGATAGTTGGTTGGTGAATTCTTATCCATTCCTCAGTTCTGTATCTTTTAAATATAGCATTTAGGCCATTTACATTCAATGTTAGTATTGAGATGTTAGGTACCATTCCATTCACTGGTATTTGTTGGTATTGTGGTATTTGTTGCCTGTATACCTTGGTTTTGTTTTTGCTTTTAAAATTGTATTTTGTTCTATAGGCCCTGTGAAATTTATGCTTTAAAGAGGTTATGTTTTGATGTGTTTCCAGGATTTGTTTCAAGATTTAGAGCTTCTTTTGCAAGTTCCTGTAGTGGTGGTTTGGTAGTGGCGAATTCTCTCAGCATTTGTTTGTCTGAGAAAGACTGTTATCTTTTCTTCATATACGATGCTCAATTTCACTGGATACAAAATTGTTGGCTGATAATTGTTTTGTTTGAGGAGGCTGAAGATAGGGCCACAGTCCCTTCTAGCTTGTAGGACTTCTGCTGAGAAATCTGCTGTTAATCTGATAAGTTTTCCTTTATAAGTTACCTAGTGCTTTTTTCTTACAGTTCTTAAGACTCTTTCCTTCATCTTAACTTTAGTTATCCTGCTGATAATGTGCTGAGGTGATGATCTTTTTGTGATGAATTTCACAGGTGTTCTTTGCGCTTCTTGTACCTGGATGTCTAATTCTGTAGCAAGGCCAGGGAAGTTTTCCTCAATTATTCCCCCAAATATGCTTTCCAAACTTTTAGATTTCTCTTCTTCCTCAGGAACACCGATGATTCCTAGGTTTGGTTGTTTAACATAATCCCAGATTTCTTGGAGGCTTTGTTCATATTTTGTTATTCTTTTTTCTTTGTCTGTGTTGGATTGGGTTAATTCAAAGACCTTGTCTTCAAGCTCTGAATTTCTTTCTTCTACTTGTTTGATTCTATTGCTGAGACTTTCCCAGAACATTTTGCATTTCTATAAGTGTATCCAGTGTTTTCTGAAGTTTTGATTGTTTTTTTCGTTATGCTATTCATTTCCTTGAATATTTATCCCTTGACTTCTTGTATTGGTTTTTGGATTTCCTTGCATTGGGCTTTGCCTTTCTCTGATGCCTCCCTGGTTAGCTTAATAACTAACCTCCTGAATTCTTTTTCAGGTAAATCAGGGATTTCTTCTTGGTTTTGATCCATTGTTGGTGAGCTAGTGTGATTTTTTTTGGGTGTGTTAAAGAGTCTTGTTTTGTCATATTGCCAGAGTTGGTTTCATGGCTTCTTCTTATTTGTGTAGGCACTGTCAGAGGGAAGGTCTAGGACTGAAGGCTGTTGTTCAGATTCTTTTGTCCCACAGGGTGTTCACTTGATATAGTACTGTCCCCCTTTTCCCATGGATGTGGCTTCCTGAGAGCCGAGCTGTAAAGGTTATTATCTCTCTTCTGGGTCTAGCCACCCAGTAAGTCTACCAGGCTCTGGGCTGGTACTAGGGGTTGTCTGCATAGAATCTTGTGATGTGAACCATCTATGGGTCTCTCAGCCATGGATACTAGCACCTGTTCCAGTGGAGGTGGCGGGGGGGTGAAATGGACTCTGTGAGGGTTCTTCACTTTCATGATTTAATACTCTATTTTTTTGCTGATCAGCCTCCTGCCATGAGGTGGCACTTTCCAGACAGCATCAGCTGTGGTAGTATGGAGAGGAACTGGTGGTGGTCAGGGCCCTAGAACTCCCAAGAGTATATGCCCTTTGTCCTCAGCTATCAGAGTGGGTAAGGAAGAACCATCAGATAGGAGCAAGGCTAGGCATGTCTGAGTGCAGACTCTCCTTGGGCAGGTCTTGCTGCAGCTGCTACAGGGGATGGGGGTGAGGTTCCCAGGTCAATGGAGTTGTGTACCTAGGAGGATTGTGACTGCCTTTGCTGAGTCATGCAGGTTGTCAGGAAAGTTGCAGAAAGCCAGAAGTCACAAGCTTCACCCAACTCCCATGCAATCTTTGTTCTGAGGTCAGGTGGGGCTGCTTCCTGGTCTCTGCTATCCAGTGAGACTATGGCTAGTCTCACTCCCTTCGTGCTCCGGCTAACAGCAGCAAGTCTGTTTCAAGGCAGTGGGCAAGCAGAGCTAAGACCTTGCCCCAGGCTGCCCACCTCCCAACTGTGAAAAGAAAGGGCTTTAGTTCTTCCCCCACCTGTGGAGTCTGCATGCCAGATTCATGCCCTCCTCAGAGTTCTGGCCAAGAGGCTTCTTGACCAGTTCAAATTGTTACAAAGTTCAGCTGGAGACTTCCTTCTCCCTGTGCCATTTTCCCTGTGCCACTGACCCCCCTCTCAGAGAATCCCTTTGATGCCAGGCAGAAATGGCCTGCTTGGGGAGCCAGCAAGCTCCCAGGGTCTGTCCTGCTGCTTCCTCTACCCCTGTGTTTCGCTCAGCTCTCTAAATTGATTCAGCTTCAGACAAGTTTGGAATCTTCTCCCACCAACTAGACCTTCAGTCTCCCCAGTGGGGATGTGTGTTTGGGGGTGGAGAATCTCCCTGCCCCACTTCCACAGTTTGGGCACTCACAGTATATGGGGTGCCTCCTGAGTACTGCAGGAGCACTCCGCTTCCTTCAGAGAGTCTGTGGGTCCTCTTGGGATTCCTGATTTATTCCTGCAGTTGTTCCGGAGCTAAAATTCACAGTGCAAGTCTCTGCACACTGCTCTGTCTGAGTTGGAGCTGCAATCTAGTCCTGGCTCCTGTCCGCCACCATGAATCACATGTGATACTATGTCCGGAATTGGTGGGTTCTTGGTCTCGCTGACTTTAAGAATGAAGCCGGGGACCCTCGCGATGAGTGTTACAGTTCTTAAAGATGGTGTGTCTAGAGTTTGCTCCTTCAGACGTTCGGCTGTGTCCAGAGCTTCCTCCTTCTGGTGGGTTTGTGGTCTCGCTGACAGGAGTGAAGCTGCAGACCTTTGCAGTGAGTGTTACAGCTCTTAAAGACGGCATGGACCCAAAGAGTGAACAGCAGCAAGATTTACTGCAAAGAGTAAAAGAACAAAGCTTCCACAGTGTGGAACCGGACCTGAGAAGGTTGCCACTGCTGGCTTGGGCAGCCTGCTTTTATTCCCTTATCTGACCCCACCCACATCCTGCTGATTGGCCCATTTTACAGAGAGCTGATTGGTCCATTTTGACAGGGTGTTGATTGATGCATTTACAATTCCTGAGCTAGACACAGAGTGCTAGACAGAAAAGTTCTCCAAGTCCCCACTAGGTTAGCTAGATACAGAGTACTGATTGGTGTATTTACAAACCTTGAGCTAGACACATGGTGCTGATTGGTGTATTTACAATCTTCTAGCTAGACATAAAAGTTCTCCAAGTCCCCACTAGACTCAGGAGCCCTGCTGGCTTCACCTAGTGGATCCCGAACCGGGGGCTGCAGGCGGAGCTGCCTGCCAGTCCTGAGCAGGCCTGCACTCCTCAGCCCTTGGGCAGTGGATGGGCCCGGTCGCCATAGAGCAGGGGGAGGCACTCGTCCAGGAGGCTTGGGTCGCCCTGGAGTCCACTGTGTGTGTGTG
>NW_016807772.1:7024-43405 GCF_001698545.2 Rhinopithecus bieti
GAATGGCGGGCTGCAATACTGTTTGGCAGCATTTGACCCATGATAGCACTTTTTTTCCAAATTGGAGTCAATACTCTCAAATCCTGGTGGTGCTATTACCTAAGTTTATCTAATATTCTAAATCATTTGTTGTCATTTCAATAGTGTTCATGGCCTCTTCATAAGGAGTAGGTTCCATCTCAAGAAACCACTTTCTTTGCTTATCCATAAGAAGCAACTCTTCATTCATTAAGTTTTGTCATGAGATTGCAGCAATTCAGTCACATCATTAGGTTTCACTTCTAGGTCTCTTGCTATTTCCACCACATATGTGGTTACTTCCTTCATTGAAGTCTTGAATTTCTCAAAGTCAGTCATGATGGTTGGAATGAACTTCTTCAAAACTCCTGTTAATGTTGATATTTTGACTTTCTCCCATAAATCATGAGTGTTCTTAATAAAATCTAGAATGATGAATCCTTTCCAGAAGATTTTTAATTCAATCAGAGGAATCACTCTCTATGACAGGTATAGCCTCATGAAAGGTATTTATTAAATAATAAGACTTGAAATTCAAACTTAATTCTTGATCTGTCAGCTGCAGAATCAATGTCGTGTTAGCATGCAGAGGAACAACATTAATCTCCTTGTACAACTTCATCAGAGCTCTTGGGTAATTAGATAGTCAATAAGCAGTAATGTCTGAAAGGAACTTTGTTTTTTTTTCTGTGCAGTAAGTTTCAAGGGTGGGCTGAAAATATTTAGTAACCTATGCTGTAAACAGTTTTGCTGTTATCTTGGCTTTGTTATTTCGTTTATACAGCACAGGTAGAATAAATTTAAGGGTTCTAAAAAGCTGGGCACAAAGGTGTATACCTCTAGTCCCAGTAACTCGGGAGGATGAGGTAGGAGGATTGCTTGAGCCCAGGATTTTGAGACCAGCCTGGAAAACATAGGAAGACCCACCATTAAAAATAACAAATGAATCAATGAATGAATACATAAATAAAAAATAAAAGGCCCTAGGATATTCACAATAGTAAATGAGCATTGGCTTAGTCTTGAAATCTCCAACTGCATTATCCCATAACAAATATGTCAGCCTTGTTAATTAAACCTTTGAAACTTTGAAGCCAGGCATCGACTTCTCTGTAGCAATAAAAGTTCTAGATGATATCTTGTGTCAATAGAAGGCTGTTACATCTGCATTGAAATTCTGTTGTTTGGTGCAACCATCTTCCTCAGTGATTTTAAATAGATACACTAGCTTCAAAGTTGTCTTCTGTGGCTTCCTCACCTCTCTCAGCCTTCATAGAATTGAAGAGAGTTAGGGCTTTGCTCTAGGTTAGGCTTTGGTTTAAGGGAATGTTGTGGCTGGTTTAATCTTCTATCTATACCAATAAATTGTCTCCCTGCCAGCAATAAGGCTGTTGCATTTATTTGTCATTTGTGTGTTCAGTGGAGTAGCACTTTTAATTTCCTTCAAGAACTCTTCCTTTGCATTTGCAGCCTGGCTAACTGTTTGGTACAAGAGGCCTAGGTTGCAGCCCATCTCAACTTTCAACATGCCTTCCTCACTCAGCTTAATCATTTCTAGCTTTTGATTTACAGAGAGAGAGGTGGGATTGTTCTCTCCACTTGAAAACTTAGAGGCCAGTGTAGAATTATTAATTAGCCTAATTTTAATATCGTTGTGCCTCAGAAAATAGAGAGGCCCAAGGAGATGGGGAGAGATGAGAGAATGGTCTGTCAGTGGAACAGTTAGAATGTACACAATATTTATGGATTTGTTGTCTTATATGGGTGTGGTTTGTGGTGCCTCCCTAAATAATTAAAATAGTATCATCAGAGATCATTGATAACAGACATGATAATAATGAAAAAGTTTGAAACATTCTGAGAATTACCAAAGTGTGACACAGAGACATGAAGTGAGCACGTGCTGTTGGAAAAAAAAATGACAATGATAGACTTGCTTGATGCAGGGTTGCCACAAACCTTCAATTTGTAAAAACTGCAATATCTACAAAGCACAATAAAGCAAAGAGCATTGGAATGAGGTATGACTTTACTGTGTGATTCTACTCACATAAGGTAGCTAAAATAGTCAAAATCATAGAAACCGAAGGTAGGATGTGGAATACCAGGAACAGAAGGAAGGGAGAAAGGGGATTTGTTCTTTAATGGGTATGGAGCTTTAGATTTGCAGGATGGAAAAGTTTTGGAAATCTGTTTTTCAAGAGTATACATACACTTAACAACACTACTCAACTGCACACTTAAAATGGTTAAGATGGTAAGTTTTATGTCATATATGTTTTACCACAATAAAAAAATCTGCTCCATTCCACACAGACTAAGAGGTACTAATATTATAATGGAGGCTCTGGCTGTAACCATATTGGTTCTAGGCCAAGTTTGGCTGACCATATGCAAATGCTCTCTATAGTTTTGAATTAAATTTAGATAAAAAGGAAGAGTTGATTCTTGGATTTGTATATGTAAATACAGCCTCAGGAGTCACCTCTCATTATGTGTTCTTCAATCAATTCTGAAATTTTTAAAATTACTTACACACATTGATTTAGATATCAGATATCCAACATTTTGTTTTACCCACAGGAGATGTTGAGTTTTATAAATGCATACATAAAAAAGTTGAGACACGTTTATTTTTTAAATTGACATTTTCTCATGTTGAAGTTGTGAAACAACTCAATAAATTCATTGTAAACCCTTAGGCTAAGATGGAAACTTAAAAGGCCTATGCTTAAAAGCCTGAGGGAATCTAAGTATCAAGACTGCTCAGAAAACAAGTAGGCATAGAACTGAAAATGTGCTTCACATTAAACATCTTACCCATAAAGTTTTATTTTAAAAGAGAAACTATAAGTGAATTAAAACAAATAAAGAATGATAAGCTGTTTAAATGGGAGGAAACAGTTATCTTAGAAGAAAATTGATGCATTAGAGATAGAAATTTTGGAAATTTAGAGAATGAACTTTAAGAGCCTAGATAGAAAATAAAAGGGGAGAAGAGGAAGCCAAGTCCAGATGTTCTTAAAGAACTTAACAGAAAAGGAAGGAAGTCTTCTAAGCCTACTGGGTCAAAATTGGTGATGGGGCTCAACAAAGGCAAGGTCTTTAGAGACCTAACAATGACTCTACTAAATGAAATCAGGAACCAGAAAATTCTAAAGCAGTGCTTCACAACCTTTTTCAGATTATGGCACATGATATTTTTGTAGTACATGCAGACAAATGGACAAACTTCTCATATCAGAGGTGACAAATCTAGGAACTCTAGTTGCCTCTAACCTTTCCCATCTACCCCAGTAACTAAAGGGATCAAATCTAGACTTTATGCCATCCATTTCACTTTATGATTGCCACAATTTCATCAGTTGTTTACAGAGCATCTGAGTAGATTTATGAGAGAAGTTGGGATAATTATCACAAAACAAAGATTAATTGATAAGTTCCAACTAGACACAGTTGTAGATGAAGTATGTATTGCAGACGTGACTGTGTGTATCACGCTCAGGACATTTATGGATTTAGGATTCTAAAGGAAAGAATAAATAAAGTGAGGCATCCTCAAGTGGAGCCAGGGAGAAATGATTTATAGAGTCCAGACAAGGGAATGATGTTGCTGTGTGGAGAGTTTATTGTCTGGGTGGAGGTAAAGATGGGCAAGATTGTCAGAACAATGTTCTGCATTTGGCAGGCCCAGAATCATTGACTTTATATATTTCCCTGCAGGAAATAAAAGCTAGAGGCATATGGTAGGAAAGAAAACATCTGAGCCAACAAGCAAAGGGGAAGTAAAAGAAACAAAGTTTTCAGATTCAGCAGCAGTGTCAGCTCTCTGTGTTAAATCAAGAGATCAAATTAAAAAACAAATTTAACTATTAGATTCTCATGGGTCTACAGCAGAAAAGGAAGAGGGCAACAGTCTAGGTAAAGAAAACATTAAGTATATCCCACAATGGAAAAAAATCCATTATTTCCATAGGAATAAATCCATTAAGATTGAGAATATTCAGACTTGAGAAAAATAACATCTTGAGAAATAAATGTCAAAAATATTGGTCTTAATTAGTCCCTAAAGGCACAGGTTTCTGAAACACTAGTAGAAGTCACAACAGTTGAAGCAGCTGGTGGGAATTTCCAGTTGTCATAGATATGCATGCTATGAGAATCTTCTCCGAACTTCATGTTTCATAGGTCTTCGTGATCCCATCACCACAATAACTGAGGCCAAGGACTCACACAAAGAAATGAATTTTCTACTGGGAAAGAAGCCCCCTGAAACAAAGGTTTAAAGCAGGAATGAAAGTTAGGAGGCTTTGGACATTCAATTTTTAAAATGGCACCTTAAGTAAACAAGATGGTGGAATTCAGATCCTGGGATTCTGAAGCCTGGCTTCAGAAAATCCATCCAGCAGCTACCCACAGACAAGAACACCTTTGTCAAAATTCCAAAACCTGGAAACGAGACTGAGACACTGAGAAACGAGACTAAGCATGGACACTGTAGAAACTGAAGATAAAAGCAAAAACAAACAAACAAACAAAAACACAGATGAGTAAAAGGAACAGCCTCACTTCGACTACATGGCCCCTTCTCCAACTTGGCCCTGCACCACACAGCAAGCATTCCCCGTGGTTTCTACACTGGGAAAAGAGAACCCAAGGCAGACATCTCACATTGCCTACATTCTGTGGCACTTCCTAGGATGCCCATTCCTGTCTCACATCAAAATAAATACTGGGGATAACAACAGGGATAGGCTGCCTGAGGTCAGCTAGAAACAAAGAAAAAGGTCAGGGCACAGAGAAAACAGCATGCACATCTTTGTGGTAGCTCTAAGTTCCTGCCAGCAGTGGTACCCTATCAAAAATATCAGTGAATGACATAACCTAGTCAAAGAACTCAGTTGGTTGCTCCAAGAAACACAGTGAGATCTACCTGGTTTGACTCTCTATTCAGCCAGCCACCCTGTGTACCCTCAGAAACCACCCCAAGATTCCTCCCAGGCAGGGAGATACCTGCCACTGGATATCACTGTGGAGCAGAGGTATTGACCCTGTCCAACCCAGGAGTTCAAACAGTGACTTTGTTCAACCTCAGAACTTCCCTCAAGGCTCTGCCCAGGAAGGGAGGACCCCCTCAACTGTGAATTTCTTAAGAGCGGAGGTGCTGGCCCTGCCCAGCCCAGGAGTCCAATAAGTGACTGGTGACCCAGCCTCAAAGCTCAGTCCGACACTCTGCCCAGACAGGAAGGCAAGCCTCAACTATGCATTACTATGGAGCAGAGACACCCATCCCAAGTTGCAACCCCACCTGACCTGAGAGTTCATTGTACAGCCCTTCCTAATTGCAGATTCCAACCAGAGTATCATGTGGCCAGGTAATACAGCCTGTGACCCTGCTTGATCCAACGTAATTTAAGTGCCCAGCCAGCAGCTCTGTCTTACTGCAGAGTTTAGCCATGGTCTCACTGGATACCAGAGACCAGGAAGCAGCCCCACCTGACCTTAGAACAAAGGCAGTGGCTCAGTCCAACTAGAGAACCTGACAGCAAGATCTGCCTGCCTGTGGCTTTTACCAAGTGGCTCTTTAATGCCAGACTAGACTAAATATGTTAGAATGACAGTTATTAAAAAGTCAGCAAACAATAGATGCTAGTGAGGCTGTGGAGAAACAGGGATGCTTTTATTTATTTATTTATTTATTTATTTATTTATTTATTTATTTTCCTGGACAGAGTCTTGCTCTGTCACCCAGGCTGGAGTGCAGTGATGTGATCTCGGCTCACTGTAACCTCTGCCTCTTGGGTTCAAGCAGTTCTTCTGCCTCAGCCTGAGTAGTTGGGATTACAAGCATGCACCACCACACCCGACTAATTTTTTTTTTTGTATATATATATATATAATTTTTTTTTTTGAGGCAGAATCTCGGTCTGTCACCCAGGCTGGAGTGCAGTGGCGTGATCTCAGCTCAGTGCCACATTTTCTTTATCCAGTGTACCATTGGTGGGCTTTTGGGTTGGTTCCAAGTGTTTGCTATTGTGAACAGTGCTGCAATAAACATACGCATGCATGTATCTTTATAATAGAATGATTTATAATCCTTTGGGTATATACCCAATAATGGGACTGCTGGGTCAAATGGTATTTCTAGTTCTAGATCCTTGAGGAATCGCCACACTGTCTTCCACAGTGGTTGAACTGGTTTACAGTCCCACCACCAGTGTAAGGGCATTCCTGTTTCTCCACATCCTCTCCAGCCTCTCTTGTTTTCTGGCTTTTTAATGACTGCCATTCTAACTGGCATGAGATGGTATCTCACCGTGGTTTTGATTTACAGAATACAGAAACAGAAAACCAAACACAGCATGTTCCCACTCATAAGTGGGAGTTGAACAATGAGAATACATGGACATAGGGAGGAGAACTAGACACACTGGGGCCTGTTGGGGGGGTGGAGGTAAGGGGAGGGAGAGCATTAGGACAAATATCTCATGCATCTGGGGCCTAAAACCTAGATGATGGGTTGATAAGTGCAGCAAACTACCATGGCAAATGTATACTATGTAACAATCCTGTACATTCTGCACATGTATCCCAGAACTTACAGTAAAATAAATAAATAAATATTAAATAGTTAAGTTGCTTCCCTGCCAAAGAACACCTGTGAAGGCTGGCAGAGGTGATCTATTTTCCTCAAATGTGCAGACACTAAGGCAAAGACCAAAGATTATGAGGAATCAGGGAATTATGACACCCCTTTAAAAAACCTAATAAAGCTCTAATCATGGACCTTAAAGAAATAGAGACCTATAAAATGACTGATAAAAGTTCAGAATAATTCTTTTAAATAAGTTCAGTGAACAACAAGAAAATACAAATAGAAAATGAAATAAAATCTGAAATTCGATGTATAAACAAAATGAGAAGTTTGATAAAGAGTTAGAAACAATTGAAAAGTACCATAGAAATGGAAAGTACAGTGACAGAAATAAAAAAATTAATAAAAAGTTTCAACAGCACACTCAATCAAGAAGAAAGAATCAGCGAACTCAATGACGTTATGTTTGAAATTATTCAGTCAGAGCAGCAAAAAGAAAAAAATGAGAAGAATGAAGAAAGCCTACAGGAATTATGGGACACCATCAAAGAACTAACTTTGACACAATAGAAGTTTCAGAAAGACTAGAATGAGAAAAAAGATCAGAAAGCCTATTTAATGAAATAACAGTTGAAATCTTCCCCAATCTGGGGAAAGATACAAACATCCATGTGCCGGAAGTGCAGAGGTCTCCAAACAAATCAGACCCAAAGTGGAGTTCACCAAAACACATCATAATCAAACTATCCATAATCAAAGACAAAGAAAAAATTCTGAAATCAGCAAGTAACAAGACACATATTACATATAAGGGAGTTCTGATATGGCTATCAATATACTTCTCAGCAGAAATCCAGCAGGCTTGGAGAGAATGAGATAATATACACAAAGTGGCAGAAGAATAAAAACTGCCAACCAATAATACTTTACCATCATATCTTTGTGCTGTTGTAACAAAATACCTGAGAATGGGTAGTTTACAAAAACAGAAATTAATTTTCTCAAAGTTCTGAAGGCGGGAATGTCCAAGGTTAAGGTACTAGCATCTGCTGAGGGTTTTCTTGTTGCATCTTCATATGGCAGAAGATGGAAGGACAAAGGGACAAATGCTGTATCCTCACATGGCAGAAAAGCAAAAGAGTAAACTAGCCAAATGCTGTGTAGAGCTTTTAAAATAAACGTATTAATCCCATTCAAGAAGGAGAGGTTTTCATGGTCTTATCACCACTTAAAGGTACCACCTCTTAACACTATTTAATTATGAACACATGGATTTTGGAGGGGGTACATTCAAAACATAGCACTGGGTAAACCTATTCTTCAGAAAGAAGGGAGAAACAGACATTTTCCCAGACAAGCAAAAGCTAAGGGAATTTATCACAACTAGCTCCACCTAATAAAAAATGCTGAAGGGAGTTCTTTGAACTGAAAAAAAGACTGATAAATAATAACATAAAATAGGCAAAAGTACAAAACTCAAAACTCAGTGGTTTAACTCATATGTACTCATATTTAGAATACTCTAATGCTGTAATTGTGGTGTGTAAATCAACTTTATCTCTAGGATTATGGTTAAAAAACAAAATAGCTACATTATTTGTTTAAAAACCCAAGATGCAAAAATACATAAATTTCGACATCAAAATTATAAAGTATGGGTGGCAAACAGTAAATCTGTAGAGTTTTTTATGTGATCAAATTTAAGTTGTTATCAGCTTAAAATATACTGTGAGATACTTTATGTAAGCCCAATGGTAACCACAAAGCAACAACCTATAGTAGATAAATGAAACAGAAAAAGAGTGGATTCAAAGTACACCACTACAGAAAACCAAAATCCACAAAGGAACATAGCAAGAAGAAAGGAAAAAAAAAAAAAAAAAAAAAAAGATTTGCAACCAGAAAAAAAGGGGATGGCAGTAGTAAGTTCTTATTTATCAATATTTACCTTGAATGTAAAGGAATGAAATTTTCTATTCAAAAGGTACAGAGTGCCTGAATAAATTAAAAAACAAGTCCCAAACTATAGTTTCCTACAAGAGATGTACTTTACATTTAAGAACACACATACACTGAAAGTGAAGGGATGAAAAAATATATTCCATATAAATGAAAACCAAAAGAGAACAGGGGTAGTAACATTTATATGTGATAAAATAGCATTTAAGTCATGAATGGTGTAAAAAGAAGGTCATTATATCAGGATAAAGGGGTCTATTCATCAGTAGGATATAACGATTATAAATATATATAACCTAACACTTGAGCACCTAAATATATAAATCAAATATTAATAGATATGAAGAGAGAGATTGCAATATGGTAATAGTAGAAGACTTTAATACCTCATTTTCATTATAGACAGATCATCCAGTAAAACAATCAATAAAGAAACATTAGAATGTAATTACATTTTAGACCAAATGGCAAACATTGTATATGTCTGTTAGCAAGAGCATACATGTATTCTAAAGCACATAAGGGAAATTCTCCAGGATAGATGATGTGTTAATCCACAAAACATGCCTTAACAAATTTAAGAAAATTGAAATCATATCAAGTATCTTTTCTCATCACAATAGTTCAAAACTGGAAATAAAAATAGGTGAAATCTTGAAAGATAATATGTGGAAATTAAACAACATCCTCCTGAACAACCAATGGGTCAAATAAGAAATCAAAAGAAAAATCAAAAATCTATTGAGACAAATAAAAATGAAGCACTAGTATACCAAAATTTATGGGATACAACAAAACGAGTTCTAATAGGGACATTTCTAGCAATAAACACCTACATAAATAAAGAAGAAAGAAGAAGATAATATCAGAAAACTCTTCTAGACATTGGCTTATGCAAAGATTTCATGAACAAGTATCCGAAAGCAAATGCAATAAAAACAAAGATAAGTAGCTGTGACCTAATTAAACGAAAGAACTTTTGCATGGCAAAAGGAACTGTCGGCAGAGTAAACAGACAACCCACAGAGTGGAAGAAAACCTTCACAGTCTGTACACCTGACAAAGGACTAATATCCAGAATCTAAAACGAACGCAAACAAATCAGCAAGAATAAAACAACCAATCCTATCAAAAAGTGGGCTAAGGACATGAAAAGATAATTCTCAAAAGAAGACATTCAATTAGCCAATAAACAAATGAAAAAAATGCTCAACATCAGGGAAATGCAAGTCAAAACCACAATGTGATACCACCTTACTCCTGCAAGAATGTCCATAATCAAAAAAATAAAAAACAGTAGATGTTGGCATGAATTTGGTGAACATGGAACATTTCCACATGGCCGGTGGGAATGTAAATTGGTACAGCCACTATGGAAAACAGTGTGAAGATTCCTTAAAGAACTAAAAGTAGAACTACCATTTGATCCAGCAATCCCACTACTGAGTAGCTACCCAGAGGAAAAGAAGTCATTATTCGAAAAAGACACTTGCTCACACGTTTATAGTGGCACAATTTACAATAGCAAACATATAACCTACCAAGACTAAATCATGAAGAAATAGACAATCTAAGTAGACCAATAACCATTAAGGAGATCAAATTAGTAATAAAATGTTTCCCGTCAGAGAAAAGCTCAGGACTGAATGACTTTTCTGGTTAATTACACCAAACATTTAAAGAAGAAATAATACCAGTTCTTCTTGAACTCTTCCTAAAAATTGAAAAGGAGGCAATACTTCCAAGCTCATTTTACAAGTTCAGCACCCTGATAACAAAGTCATAGCCTCTGCAAGAAAAAAAAAACTTAGGCCAATATCCCTGATGAATATAGATGCAAAATCCTCAAAATAATACTAACAAACAAAATCCAAAAGCATATTAAAAAACTCATTTACCATGACCAAGTAGGATTTATCCCTAGGATACTAGGATGGTTTAACATATGCAAATCTATAAAACACAGGGGCAAGCTTTACAGAATTGGTCTGGGCAATACTTTCTTGGATATGACCTTAAAGGCACAGGCAACAAAAGCAAAAATAGACAAATGGAAACACATCAAACCAAAAATTTTCTACATAACAAAGAAAATAATGAACAGAGTAAAAAGACAATCCATTGAGTGGGAGAATATATTTTGAAACCACGTATTTGATAAGTGGTGAATATTCACATGTATGAAAACTGAGTCAACTCAATAGCAAGAAAACAAATATGTGATTTAAAAATGGGCAAATAACTTGAAAAGAAATTTCTCAAAAGAGGACATAAAAATGGACAAAGCATTTAGGCAAAAAATGTTCAACATCATTAATCATCAGAGAAATGCAAATTAAAAACACAATGAGATATCACTTCACACCTTCTTAAGAAAGAAGGAAATTCTGTCATCTGTGACAACATGGATAAACCTGAAGGACAATATCCTATGTGAAATAAGCCAGAAAGACTAATACTGCCTGATTTGATTTGACTTGGGGAATGGGGAAGCTGCACATATTTACTTTCTTCCAAAAAGTAAAATATGGAAAGGGGAAAAAAAATGAAAAAAAAAAAAAAAAAAAAAAAAAGAAAAGGCCTGAAAAACACTACCCCAGCTACAAGATCAAGGTTACCATCAACAGTGATAAGTCACATTGATTTCATGTGCTCCTGATATGATGAGTGTAGAATTTTATCTCTGTGATCTTCCTCCACAAAACTCACAGCCCTGGGCTTACCATGAGAAAAACAACGCACAAATGCCAACTGAAGGAAACTCTACAAAATATCTGACTGTTACTCCTCAAAACCTCAAAAGGTCATTAAAAACAAGGAACATCTGAGGAGATGTTATAGCCCAGAGGAGCCTAAGGAGATATCATGACTAAATATGATGTCCTGGATAAGATTCTGGAACAACAACAAAAAAGACATTAGGTAAAGGAAATCTGATGAAAGTACGGGCGTTAGTTAATGTGTTGATATTGGTTCATAACTTGTAACAAGTGTTCTATACGAATGTAAGATACTGACAACAGGGGGCATTGATGTAGAGTATATAGGAACACTATAATATCCTCAACTTTTCTGCAAATTTCAAACTATTCTAAAATAAAAGCCACATTTAAAAAGTAAATATTCACTCAGTCTCTTTTTGTTGAAGGACAACTTCTAGTTCTAAGTCCTGAAGTAACTACACCTATTTCAGTGGAAGACATGCAAACTGCAACTGCTGCAGAAAGCTCAGTTCTCCCAAAGCATCAAGAATTTTCTGTTATTGAACACACTCAAGAATGAGAAATTGAGGATAGTTTTGTGCCATAATTTCACTGGACTTTGAACCCACAAGAAGAAGAGCTCATAATGGCTTTGAACTTTCTTAGAACTTAAATTTCACTTAAATTTAGGGAATCTCTAGACATTAGCATTTCATTGTTATTTTTATCTTTCATAGTCTCATTGCAGAACTGTGATGAGTGATGTAGCCTGGGAATAATTTGGAATGGAAAGTACAATACGGCGTGAATTCTTGGCTTTGATATAGAGTGACGTTGGATTTAGCACAATTCATGTGAAGTCGTGCATCACAATGACAGGGGTACATTCTGTGAAATGCATCAGTAGGTGATTTTGTCATTGTGCAAACATTACAAAGTACACTTCCACAAGCCTAGATGGTACAGCCTACTACAGCCTGATAGCTATATCGTATAGCCTATTGCCCCTACGATTCAATCTGGTACCTCCTGTTACTCTACTGAATACTGTAGGTACCTGTAACACAAGGATAAGTATGTTTGTGCCTAAACATAGAAAAGATACAATAAAAATCCAATATAAAATATTTATAAATGGTATACCACATAGGGCACTTACCATGATTGCAGGACTAAAAGCTGTTCCAGTGCATCGGTGAGTCAGGAGTAGAGGGGTTTTTATATTCTATTTTTCTAGTGCATTAAAGAAAACAGAGGTTTAAAATCAGTTAAGTCACCACTTAAAAAACTCAATAGATATCTCTTTTCCTTCACCCACATATTTGATCCCCAACCAAGTTGTGCCAGCTTGGCTTGACATATACATAAATTATATTTTAAATCAATACAGTTATTTCTAGTATTTCTGCCACTGCCCTAATGAAATTCATAACCATCTTTCCCTTAGAAATTATATAGTCTCCAAACTGAACACGTTAGGTTTTCTTGCTATACATGAAGTATTTGTGAGTGCAAAGCAATCTCAAAATCATGTTGAAGAGTTGGGGCCAGGAAGCCTTCCCAGAAAGTGATATTTTATATCAGTTTTGAAGGATCAACAGGATTTGGCCAGGCAGAGAATATATGAAAAATATTTCATGAAGGAAAATGTGAGCGAAGACTCACAGATAACAAGATATAATAAGGCAAGAGTGGCCAGGTAGAATCTGGTGACCCATCTGGGATTATTAGGGAAGCATTGTAGGCAATGAAGAAATTTGATTTAAATTGGAAATACAGTATTTTGAAGTCTGAATTATTCTAGTTGTTATATTTTCCCCACACTATTGGGAAATCATAAATAGAAAATTCCAATTTAGGTAAGTTTGTGGTTATTTAGAAATGTAAGTGTCTTCACTTAGAGTTGTCTCATATTCTTTTGTTCTCAAATGCACAAACATTTCTCCTTCCTTTAATGAATCGCTGGCCCTTAAAAAGACAGAGGAACTGTATATAACTGAACAGCAACCAACGTTTAATTCTCTACATACCAGCTTTTGAGAAGGGATAAGGGGATATTTTATCTACGTTGGCTTTAACGAACTGTTCTTTGTAGTAAGTCACTTGAGAACAGTAATTTGGTAGGGTGGTAATGAAGAGGGAAAATGTGGGGGTTGGGGGAAGAAAGCTTGGCATTTCTTAGCAGAAAAATGTCTTCCTAAATAACTAAAATATCAAAAGTGCCATAGTCTCTGACTATTGCTGGAATTCTTAGTGCATTTAACATGTAAGTGCAAAGACAGAACTAAGAAGTCCTACTAGATCTGTGGTTTTAAAATGTCATAGATTTTGCTACCCCACCCCCATCCACCCAGGGAACATTTGACGATGTCTGGAGATACTCTCGGTTATCCAGGGGATGCTACTGTCATCTGGTAGGTAAAAGACCGGGATGCTGATAAACATACTGCAAGATAAAAGCAGCCTGTCATCACGAAGGATTATCCAGCACACGATAGTGTTACGTTTCAAAATCTCTGTTCCAGATCACACCTTCCGTTTGCAGATGGTGAATAAGATGCAAAGAGACAGTGTGGAGACCAAAGTTTCAAGAGCAGGAGAGATGTGAGATTCCCTCCGTGCCTCATGTGCTCAACATTTTATGCCCCTGACAAGTCATGCAATCAAACTACTGGATCCAAACAGCAGAAAAAACACGGCTCTTATAAGAATCCAACTAGTGTAGGAAATCAAGGATATCAATCAACATGATCATTAATTTCCTTTTATGGAGATGGTAAATCTCATTGCTTTATCTCCATGGAAGGAAAAAAAAAATACGAAGAAAAAAAGTGCTCTGGTTTCAGGAGCAAGATATAGTCAAGTTTTTTCTTAAATTAAGTTTCTCACAAAAAACCAAACACTCTGAGAATATGGAGTTTTCTTCTGAGATATAAATAAAATTCATACGAGCCTTGGAGAATTTGAATCACCCACTCTTTGGCACCTAAAATTTCACTTGGCCGAATAGCATCTGTAGTGTGTTTTTTAAAAACACTAATCAGGTCTTATCACTCCCTTACTTAAAACTCGCCAGTAGCAAGTTATTAGAATCCCAATAAATCCCTGATTCTTCTATCAGTACCCGCAATACCCTACTGAATCCAGGTCTTCTCACCATTTTGACCTTATCTCCTTTCTACCTTTACCTCAGAAGTTTGAACTTATTCTTCCTGCTCAAGAAAATGCTATTTCCCCAGAGAATTTCATGTTTGAAATTCTCATCATTCATTCAGGCGTTGGCAAAAACGTCACCTCTTTAGACAAAAGTTTTACCATATTTAAAGAAAGCCACTCTTATGATGCATTATTGTACTTATTTGTTAATTCTCTTCATAATGCTGAGAAAATCTATAGTTATTTCGTTTATGTGTTGTTGACTTATGTTTTTCTCTTACCAGAATATAATTTCCAAGAGGGTAAAACTGCTTCTTGTCTTGTTAAGTGCTATATTTCATAGCATTTATAACAACCTGTGAAACTCAGTGGAACTCAACAGGTTTGGAAAGTGTGTGAATAAATTAATTCAATAACTGAGAAAAGGGGAAGAGACTTTAATGTGAGACCTCAGGGAGAAAAAATTTAAAAATAAATAAATAAAGGTCAGAATAAGTTTTATTTCCAGGAACAGCAATAATCATATGACGGGTTAAGGATGATCTCATCAAGACAGATGTCCGTAAGGAGTCAGTCCTGACACTGCAGTCTGACCCAAGCACTACTTAAATTTGAACAAAAAAACAGTGAAAACAATCTTACTGTTACATCAAGAACCCCTACAGTTCTGTAACTTTGGTTCTGTTACTGTCTGTAACTGACTTGGGTTCCTCCCTTGTGAACTGAAGTAACGTAAATACTTACCACATGGACTCGTTGTTACGATTAAATTGGATGTCAAAGATAAGAGTCTTTTTCCAAAGCCAGGCACATAGAGTTCAATAATAGTAGTCATAACTATTAGTTGGTGATATGATTTATTAATGGTTCTTTGCTGTCTTTCATTTAATTATTTTCAATAACAAAGAAAAAAAAATGAAGAACCCAGAAGGATTTGTTGTGGCTGTTTCAAAAATAGCAGAATAGAGAAAAGTTAGAGACTGGCACAGTGCTCCAAGCAGAGCCCAAGTGGAATATAACACAGATGGAAGCGTTGATGATGATAGCCGGGAGGAAGCAGACAGGAGAAACCCTGAGGCTGTAGGAGGGAAGAGAGAGGAAGGAACATCATGCACCCCTGGAGGCTTCCTGCCCACAGAGGAGTAAAGAGCCTGGCCTAGAGTTGTGAAGGCTGTGGATGAAAAAGGAGAGAAGACACTGAATTTGAGAAACTTTGCAGGGAAAACAATAACCACAATTTGGAGCTAGCTTTATTTTTGGGGCAGAAAAAATAAATGGCTAAAAGATAAAGTTAAACACACTGCAAAGGTTTGAAATATAAAAGTATTTTGTTTTTTCTAGTTCTTTCTTAAACTTTTCAATTTATTAATACACTTGTATCTTCAGATCACAAGTGTTTTCTCTATCTCTCATTGTAGCTTTCCTTCTCTTCTCCCCATACCTTTTCTGTTCACACTGTCCCTTTCTATTTCTAAGTTTCTGGAGTTTTGTTTTGTTTTGTTTTGGGTTTTTTTTTTTTTTTGGTCTATTCTTTGTCTCTTTGACATTTTGAATAGGTTCTCAGATGGTTATATCGTTTGGTTCTGTGTCTCCACCCAAATCTCATCTTTAATTGTAGCTTCCATAATTCCCACATGTTGTGGGAAGGACCCAGTGGGAGATAATTGAATCATGGGGGAGATTGGTTTTGGTTCTGTTACTGTCTGTAACAGACTTGGTGTGAACTGTAGAGTGGGGTGCTATAGTAAAGATATCCAAAAATGTGGAAGCGACTTTGGAACTGGGTAACAGGCAGAGGTTGGAACAGTTTGAAGGGCTCAGAAGAAGACAGGAAAATGTGAAAGAGTTTGGAACTTCCTAGAGACTTGTTGAATGGCTTTGGTCAAAATGCTGATAATGATATGGACAATGGAATTCAGGTTTCAGTGGTCTCACACGGAGATGAGGAACTTGTTGGTAACTGGAGTAAAGGTGACTCTTGCTATGTTTTAGCAAAGAGAATGGCAGCATTTTGTCCCTGCCCTAGAAATTTGTGGAACTTAAAACTTGAGGAAGATGATTTAGGGTATCTGGTGAAAGAAATTTCTAAGCAGCAAAGCATTCCAGAGGTGACTCTGGTGCTGTTAAAACCGTTCAGTTTTAAAAGGGAAACAGAGCATAAAAGTTTGGAAAATCGCAGCCTGAACAAACAAACAAACAAAAAACATTTCTGAGGAGAAATTCAAGCCAGCTGCAGAAATTTGCATATGTAACGAGGAGCCAAATGTTCATTGCCAAGACAATGGAGAAAATGTCTCCAGGGCATGTCAGAGACCTTTGAGGCAGGCCTTCTCATCACAGGCCCGGAGGCATATGAGGGACAAATGGTTTCATGGGCAGGGCTCAGGGTCCCCTGCTGAGTGCAGCCTTGGTACTTGGTGTCTTGTGTCCAAGCCACTCTAGCTATGACTGAAAGGGGCCAAGGTACAGCTTGGGTCATGCTCCAGAGGCTGCAAGCCCCAAGCCTTGGCACTTTCCAAGTGGTGTTGAAACCGTGGGTGCACAGAAGTCAAGAATTAATGTTTGAGAACCTATGCCTAGATTTCAGAGGATAAATGGAAACACTTGAGTGCCCAGGCAGAAGTTTGCTAAAGGAAGGGTGACCTCATAGAGAACCTCTGCTAGGGAAGTGCAAACAGGAAATGTGGGGTTGAAGCCTCCACACAGAGTCCCCAGTGGAGCACTGCCTGGTGGAGCTGTGAGAAGAGGGCCACTATCCTTCAGACCCCAGAATTTTAGATCCACCAACAGCTTGCACTATGTATCTGGAAAAGCCACAGACACTCAATGCCAGCCCATGAAAGCAGCTGGGAGGGAGGGTGTACCCTGAAAAGTCATAGAGGTGGAACTGTCCAAGACCGTGGGAACTCACCTTTTGTATCAGTGCACCCTGAAGGTGAGACATGGAGTCAAAGGAGATCAATTTGGAGTTTTAAGATTTGGCTGCCCTGTTGGATTTTGGACTTGCATGGGGTCTGTAGCCCCATTGTTTTGGTAAATGTCTGCCATTTGGAATGGCTGTATTTACCCAATGCCTGTACCCATATTGTATCTAGGAAGTAACTAATTTGCTTTTGATTTTACAGGCTCATAGGCAGAAGGGACTTGCCTTGTCTCAGATGAGACTTTCAACTGTGCACTTTTGAATTAATCCTTAAATGAGTTAAGACTTTGGGGGACTGTTGAGAAGGCATGATTGGTTTTGAAATGTGAGGACATGAGATTTGGGAGGGGCTAGGGATGTGGAATAATATGGTTTGGCCCTGTGTTCCCACCCCAGTCTCATCTTGAATTATAGCTCCCATAATTCCCACATGTTGTGGGAGAGACCCAGTGGGAGATAATTGAATCATGGGAGTGGTTTCCCCCATACTGTTCTCATGATAGTGAGACCTGATGGTTTTATAAAGATTTTCCACTTTCACTTCTCTCTCATTCTCTCTTGTCTGCGGCCATGTAAGACATGCTTTTCACCTTCCACCATGATTGTGAGGCCTCCCCAGCTACATGGAACTGAGTCAATTAAACCTCTTTTTCTTTATAAATTACTCAGTCTCTGGTATGTCTTTATCAGCAGTGTGAAAATGAACTAATAAAGATGGTCTCCATAGAGTTACTAACGTCAGAGCCACATTCCCATTCTAACGACTTTCTAACAGCACTTCTTTTAATTTTTCTTTTTTTAAAAAATCTTTTTTTCTTCAACTTTTATTTCAAGTTCAGTGGTACATGTTCAGGATGTGCAGGTTTGTTACATGGGTAAACGTGTGCCATGGTGATTTGCTACACAGATCAACCCATCACTTGGTATTATGCCCACACCATTAGCTATCCTTCCTGATGCTCTCCCTCCACCTACCCCTTTCCCTGACAGGCTCATTGTGTGTTGTTCCCCTCCCTGTGTTCATGTGTTCTCATTGTTCAGATCCCCCTTATAAGTGAGAACACGCAGTGTTTGGTTTTCTGTTCCTGTGTTACTTTGCTAAGGATAACGACTTCCGGCTCCATCCATGTCCATGCAAAGGACATGATCTCATTGCTTTTCATGACTGCATAATATTCTATGATGTATATGTACAACAGTTTCTTTATCCAGTCTGTCATTGATGGGTATTTGGGTTGATTCCATGTCTTTGCTATTGTGAATGAATAGATGAATAGTGCTACAATGAACACACCATGTACACATAATGTATCTTTTTTTTTTTTTTAAGAGGGATTCTCACTCTGTCGGCCAGGCTGGTGTGCAGTGGCATGATCTCGGCTCATTGCAACCTCTGTCTCCTGGGCTCAAGGAATTCTGTGCCTCAGCCTCCTGAGTAGCTGGAATTACAGGCATGTGCCACCATGCATGGCTAATATTTGTATTTTTAGTAATGATGGGGTTTCACCATGTTGGCCAGGCTGGTCCCAAACTCCTTACCTCAGGTAATCTACCTGTCTCAGTTTCCCAAAGTGCTGGGATTACAGGTGTGAGCCACGACGCCTGGCCCATGTATCTTTATAATATAATAATTTATATTCCTTTGGGCATATACCCAGTAATGGGATTGCCTAGTCAAATGGTATTTCTGCCTCTAGATCTTTGAGGAATAGCCACACTCTCTTTCACAATGGTTGAACTAATTTACACTCCCGCCAACAGTGTAAAAACATTCCTTTTTATCTGCAACCTCACCAGTATTTGCTGTTTTTTGACTTTTTAATAATCACCATTCTGACTGGCATGAGATGGTATCTCATTGTTGTTTTAATCTGCATTTCTTTAATGATCAGTGATGTTGAGCTTCTTTTCATATGTTTGTTGGCAACATGAATGTCGTCTTTTGAGCAGTATCTGTTCATGTCCTTTGTCCACTTTTTAAAGTTTTTTTTTTTCTTGTAAATTTGTTTAAGTTCCTTGTGGACTGGTTATTAGACTTTTGTCAGATAAACAGATTGCAAAAAAATTCTCCCACTCTGTAGGTTGTCAGTTTATTCTGGGGATAGTTTCTTTTGCTGTGCAGAAGCTCTTTAGTTTAATTAGATTCCATTTGCCGATTTTTGCTTTTGTTGCAATTGCTTTTGGCGTTTTCATCATGACATCGTTGCCCATGTCCTGAGTGGTTTTGCCTAGAATTCCTTCTAGGATTTTTGTAGTTCTGCATATTACATTTAAGTATTTAATCTATCTTGAGTTACTTTTTGTACAAGGTGTAAGGAAGGGGCCCAGTTTCAATTTTCTGCACATGGCTAGCCACTTCTCCTAGCACTATTTACTAAATAGGGACTCCTTTCTCCCTTGCTTGTTTTTGTCATTTGTTAAAGATCAGATGGTTGTAGGTGTTTGGTCTCATTTCTGAGCTCTTTATTCTGTTCCATTGTTCTAGGTGTCTGTTTACGTACCAGTACCGTGCTGTTTGGGTCACTGTAGCCCTGAAGTATAGTTTGAAGTCAGGAAGTATGATGACTCCGGCTTTGTTCTTTTGGTTAAGATTTTCTTGGCTACTCAGGCTCTTTTTCGCTTCCATATGTATTTTTAAATAGTTTCTTCTAATTCTGTGAAGAATGTCAATGGTAGTTTAATGGGAATAGCATTGAATCAATAAAGTACTTTGGGCAGTATGGCCATTTTGACAATATTGATTCTTTTTATCCATGAGTATGAAATGATTTCCACTTGTTTGTGTGCTCTCTGATTTCCTTGAGCAGTGGTTTGTAGTTCTTTTTGAAGATGCCCCTCATTTCCCTTGTTAGCTGTATTCCTAGATATTTATTTCTTTTTGTAGTAATTGTGAATGGGAATTCTGTCATGATTTGGCTCTCTACTTGCCTGTTTTTGATGTATAGGAATGCTAGTGATTTTTGCACATTGATTTTGTTTCCTGAAATTTTGCTGAGGTTGCTTATTAGCTTAAGAAGTAAGATATTTCTAACATGAGCTTTTGGAACCTTATGATTAAAATAATTAATCCTCATTGGCTTCAAAATAGTCATGAGACTGCAAGTATCTCCCACCAGGTTGTAAATAACTTGAAAGGAAGAACTTGTGGTGTTTGCTTTCCATCCCCAGTGCTAATTATCCTGTCTGGCATATTGCCAGTGTCTAATAAATGAATATGTTAATACTACATCAATAAGTAGTATTTGTTTATTTTCAAAATAATATCTACTAAAGAACCCAACACACTGGTAGAAATAGGGGACAGAACAACAATGTTGTGGTCTACCTATGTGATATGTCCCCTTCCTATGGCATTCTAGATCTCCAGTGAAAATTGTGAGCTGATGAACTGCCTAGGCAGATCTTTTTTAGAAGCAAGTGAGAGAGCTAACAGGTGGCGATCCCATTGACATCTGCATTACTGATTTGCATATGGCAAATAAACAGTGAAACAGCACCCAAACTCCTGAGGAAAATTAATAAATTAATATTTTAAAACATTTTTATTCATTGATCTCTAGGGTTAGAATAATAAATACTTTCAAACGCTAGTTTTGAAAATGAATATTGTTAATTTTTTGAAAAATAAGTTCACAAATTATGACTTTAATATGTAAAGACATATTTCTTTGACCAGAAAATTCTACTTATAGAAATCTAACTTAAGCAATTGGGAGGGGAAACATAGTAGTAATAGCAAAAAGGGTGGAAGAAAACTTTGGGAAGTGATAGATATGTTTACTGCCTTGATGGTGGTGATTCTTTCATGGGTGTATACTTAACCCCAGATTTATAGATATGTGTACATTAAATATATACAGCTTTTATATATCATTCATACCTTAATAAAGTCGTTAGAAATAAGCAATTACATATAAATTATTTTTTCATTTAAAATGTTAAAAATTGAAGATACTTAAATATTTTACTTTAGAGTTATAATTAAATATATGTTATGCACCATATAACATGTAGCAATTATAAAAAATGTTTATAAAAGGCATTTAATGACATAGAAAATGTATATTACTTAAAAGTAATAAAAGAATATAAATATAATTATATATCCATTTTAACCTTCTACATGTATATAAAATGTGTACACATTTCTCTACTTTCTAAATCATATACAATAAGAAGTAAGAAGAAGAAACGGAGGACAAAATACTTTAAATAAACTCATTTCTGGTCTCTACCAATTTAACTAATTATAAAAAGTGAGGGGTGGCCCTAGTATCATGGAGCACAACTAGCAACCACATCATGGTTTCTAATATTCTCCCAAGAAGCAACAGGGTTGGCCTACGATTGGATCAGGAAGTGTATGAGATGAGCTTAGAGTATCTTGTAGTGCCAGAAAGTAAGAAAGTGCTAAAAATGAAAACACAAACAAAGGCACGTGAATGGATATATGTTAAAGTGACACAGAAGTCAATTGAAAGATTCCAACAGCTAAAGCTGGAACAATTTGAGCCACAAAAGAAAATAGTATTAAACTATATGCCAAAGCATAAAGTAAATATTAATGAGCCCATACTCACATAAATAAATGATTGAATAAATAAAAGAACTGGGGAGAGGAGTCAGATGTCTCTTGTAGAAAAGTTTCCATTCTGTAGGTTGTCTGTTTATAAAGTGGGAGAAAATATTTGCCAACTATGCATCCAACAAAGGTCTAATATTCAGAATCTATAAGGAACTTAATTCAATAAGCAACAATCAAATAACCCCATTAAAAAGGGGCAAAGCATATGAATAGACACTTTTCAGAAGAAGACATATGAGTGGCCAAAAAATAAATGAAAAACTTCCTATCATCACTATATCATCAGAGAAATGTAAGTTAAAACCACAATGAGATACTGTCTCACACTGGCCTAAATAGTTATTACTAAAAAAGTCAAAAAACAACAGATGCTGATGAGGCTGTGGAGAAATGGGAATATTTACAAACTGTTGGTGGGAATGTAAATTAGCCCAGTCACTGTGGAAAGCAGTTTGGAGATTTCTCAAAAAACTTAAAACAGAGATATCATTTGACCCAGCAATCCCATTAATGAGTATATGCTTAAAGGAAAATAGATCACTATGCCTAAAAGACACATGCACTCATCTGTTCATCACCATGCTATTCAAAATAGCAAGGATATGGAATCAACCTAGGAGTCCATCGATGGTGGATTGGATAAAGGAAATGTAGTACATATAGGGCATGGAATATTATGCAGCCATTAAAAAGAATAAGATCATGTTATTTGCAGCAACATGATTGGAGCTGAAGACCATAATCATGAGCATATTAACTGCAATATAACAGAAAACCAAATGCTGCTTGTTCTCATTCATAAGTGGAAGCTAAACATTGAGCACACATGAACATAAATGGAGAACAACGGACACTGCAGCCTGCTGGGGACAGGAGAGGAGAAGGCAAGAAAAACTACCTATTGGGTACTATGCACTACCTGTATGCAATATACCGGGTACCAAACCTGCACATGTACCCTCTGTATCTAAAACAAAAGTTGAGAATTTTTTTAAAAAAGAAAAATTCTAAACAATTATGTATCTCAGCCTTCAGGAGGGGTAACATAAATCTCTAGTCCTTAGATGTAGGTCTTGCATTGTAACTTCCTTTCAAAGAGAACATTATGGTAACAGGGAAAAAAAGAGCAACTCTCTAGTGAACAAACTTGACAAATCCTCCCTCATGTAAATGATTATGGTCAATATTAAAGGAGAAAAATCATGGTGATAGCATGTGTCCTTGATTTAATGTGATAAAAAACATACCTTTAAGGCCTTCTTCCCAGAAAAACATAATCCCATTCTAATGAGGAGAAAAACATCAGATAAATTTTAACAGAGGAGCGTCCTACAAAATAGCTGACCAGTACTCCCCAAAACTATCAAGGTCATCAAAACAAAACAAGTTTGAGATACTGTCATAACCATGAAGTTCCCAAGGAAACAGGATAAGTAAATGTTATTTGATATCTTGGATGCGATCCTGGAACAGAAAAGACATTAGGTTAAAACTAAGGAAATGTGAATAAACTATGGACTTTGGATAATAATAATATATCAATGTTGGCTTATTACTTTAAAAATGTACCATGCAAATGTAAGATGGCAATGGACAAAACTGGATGAAGAGGGTCTATAGGAACTCTGAATTATCTTTCCCAATATTTCTGTAAGTCTAAAACTGCTCTAAAAATGTCTATTAAAATGAGTGAAAGTTTTATGTTAAAGGTCTTTTCCAATTAAACTGTCAAGTGTGATGCATCTTGAAAGAATCACCTTCCATATATCCTTTCTTAGAAAAAAGAATGCTCTGCTGCATAAAGCTTGGCAAAAAAGAAAGAAGCAAAATGGAGTTCAACAAAAAGGATTCAATGAAGTGATGGCATAAGAAAAATCTTAAGATAAATTCTGAGTACCCAATGCAGAGAGCATCCACCCCAGACCTGCTTCCTCACTGCCTACTGCTTCCAAGTCTCACTTGGTAGTTCCTCCTTATCAACTTGATGTCTACCCTTGATCTGGCTACCTGCTAACTCACTGACCTCATCTTCTACAAGTTCATCTTTGCTCACTCCTCTCTAACCAGAGAGTCCCTTCCTCAAGGCCATTACACTTGTTCTTCCTCCTATTTGCAAATACATTTTTCTCATAAAAATAACCACTCCTAACCCCAGCCCTTTCAGTTTGAATTTTCCATATTTTTTATTACCATCAGACATCATATATATTTACTTACTTTTTTTTTTTTTTTTTTAACTGACTGTCTCCCCTACTAAAATGTAAGCTCCATAAAATAGAGTTGCCCATATTTTTCACTGCTGCATCCTCAATGCTTAGAAAAAAATGACTGGCTCAGAGAAGTGACTCAGTATTTCTTTAGTGAAGGAATAAATAAAATTTTAATGATATAATTAACAAGTTAGAACAATATACATTTGGATATATAAAACTTTATCACTAATAGAAGATGCATTTTGGTTTCATGTAATCATAGGATTTTCTTCAAAGTGAACATGTACTAATACACAGCAGAAAAGTCTCAAAATTGTAAAACAAGCATAAAACAAGTCATATTACATAACCACTTACAATAAAATGAATTTCAAAAGCTAACTAAAATAACGTCCTTCAAATCATGGGACAAATAGAAAATGTAAAGGAAATTTAACTGTATTTAGAATTAAATATCTTTGAAACACTAAATATCAAATTGGTTGAGATGAAGCTAAAATCACACTGGAGAAAATATTTATCTTTAAACATTTATTTTAGTAAAGAAGAAATATTGATAAATAAGAAATAAGCATCCAACAAGAAAAATAAAATATAAGAAAATAAAAGCCAGACATAACTATCAGTAAAACACAACAGAAAAAAGGCAAAAGGAAGAGATCAACAAACCCCAAAATTTGACACTTTGAGAAGACTAATAAATGAAACAAATTTTGGTGAGATTATCCAGGAAACAAAGAAAGGAAGCACCCACAAAAGCACCCACAACCATACCAACAAACATATCCCCATGCTATTAGAAATAAAAAAGAGAAAATATTCACTGATATACTAAAGACTTGAAAATATCATAAGAAAATACTCTACGTGATTTTCTTGCAATAAAATTAAAAATTTAAATAAAAAGAAAATGTTCTGGGGAAAATGTGATTTACTAAAATTCACTCAAACAGTAGAAGAATTGAATAGTCTTATAATCATTAAAGAGACTGAAGAGTAGAATAAAATCTACACATACACACAGATAAAATCCTAGTTGGTAAGTGAATGGGTGGGGGGATTTAAGTCTAGGTAGTTTTATAAGCAAGTTTTACTAACTTCTAATATAAAAATAATTGTTATTTTATGCAATTTCCAGGAAGGCGGAAGAAGGAAAAATAAGCAGTGTAATATATATACCAGTATTTGACAAAGACAATACAAGAAATGAAGAGATCAATCCAACTTCTTAACATACATGCAAAATTTTCAAAAAATATCTGAGCAATATATAATTCTTATCCATACAAGCCTTACATATATGAAGCCTACCCTATTCCGTCTTGTCTGTAACTAAGTCAATATGTCTGCCCAACTCTGAGGTTTACTTTATGTGGACATCCTACTTTACTCTTATAAACTATGCTCTTTAACTCATCTTTAATAATAAAGGTAATGTTTTCGTTGCTACCTTTACTCTTTCAGCTATCAAAGTATCATGAAATGGGGCAGGGAAAAGAGGAGTATAATTTGCTTAGGTGCTGTTTTGGGTTTTTTAGATGTCAAGAACTCACCTGAAAATTTTATGCCTGCTAACTCATTTAATTTTCACAAAGTCCCTATGATTTGTGCATTATTTGTAGTTGTGTATGCCAGAGGTTAAACAACTTGCTTAAGATCATACTGCTTAGTAAGGATACAGGCAGGATTTCAATTCTGATTAAACGAACTAACAAACTGACTTTACAAATCAGTGGCAAAAGGAAGGTATATCAAGTAAATGGGGCTATAATTATGCAGAAAATATTCCTTACTTCATATAATACTCCCAAATTGGTTCCAAATGGATTGTAAGTACAATACAATACAAGAGGCTGGGCGTGGTGGCTCACGCCTGTAATCCCAGCACTTTGGGGGGCCAAGGCAGGTGGGTCACTTGAGGTCAGGAGGTTGAGACCAGCCTTGCCAACATGGTGAAACTTCATCCTTACTAAAAATACAAAAATTAGCCAGACATGGTGACACACGCCTATAGTTCCAGCTGAGGCAGGAGAATCGCTTGAACCCGGGAGGCAGAGGTTGCAGTGAATTGAGATCATGCCACTGCACTCCAGCCTGGGAGACAGAGTGAGACTTCATCTAAAAAATAAAATAATAATACAAGAAATAAAACTCTATTTTTTAAAGAAAAAAGCATGACACTGTATTTTTATGGTAAAATAAAGAAGGTTTACATATACTTGAAAAGAACTCATAAAAGGTTAATAAATTTTACTACATTTAATTGAAGTCTCTGCAGGACAACAACTCTATTAGAAACAAACAAAGATGACAAGTCAAAGACAGGAAGAAGATACTTATATCACATCTAACAAAGAATTGTAATTAGAAAATGCAATGAGCAATGTTTTATTAAAATAAAACAAAACAAATCCAATAAAATTAATCCAAGGATGCAAACAGGCAATTCACTGTTGAGGAAATCATCATGGACAATAAGCATAAATACATTAAATGTTCAACATCATTAGTAAATAGTCAAATACGGGTGAAAACAACAGTAAGGATCTCTCTCACATCCAACTGACTATCAAAATTAACTGTGGGAACATTAGGTATGATGAAAATGTAGCAGGGACTCATATTATTAGCAGAATATAAAATTTTAGAGTCGTTTGTTTAGCAGTTTGCTTAAGGTGGGCACATTCCATAACCCAGAGTTTCTCTCCAGTTGGCTGGCTACCTCGGAGGCAGCACCACCCACGTTCCAGGATCCATGTAGAAGAATGTTTCCTGCAGCACTGTTTATAATACCACAAACAACCAGCATAAAAACTTTAAATGCTCCTTTGAAAAAGAAGCGAATAATTAAACGTTGTTGATTAGTACAATGTAATACTTAGCAGTTAAAATGAACAGATTATATCAACGTGTCAACATGAGTAATCTCAAAATAAAGTTGAGCCACTAAGGTTTTAAAAATATACAAATGAATCTATTTGTGTAAAATATGAATATGCACAAATGAAGGCAGATTTAGCATGTTGCTAGTGAACCTTTCGTTCTGGGAAGTTTCAATTGCATATGCCACTTTCCAGGGAGGAAGTTTTTATTCTGAGTATTAACTCCAGGTGGAATATAAAATCTTTAGTTTTAAAATGCTGAAGGATAGGCCGTATAGAAATTACTGATGATACACACACTCGGTTAGTGCAATATTCACATTTATATCTTTTAACAGGATAAGTAGGAAGTAAGATAAGCATGTACTACCTTTCTGAGGCAGGACAGTCTCTTTCTGCCTGGGCAGCTGCTCCTGACTCCAGCAATGCTATGATCTCAAACCAGCAATGCGAGAGTTTCTTTCTCCTCAATCCCTACGTGTGTTGGGCATGCACCTCTATCAGCACTATAACAAGAAAGCTCACATATGAAGTAGTAACGTTAATGCATACAGTCATCAATTATTGAAAACAAATTTAGTTCATCCATGCTAGAGGGAAAACATTTTTTTCTAATCCCACTATAGGAATTAATATTTAAAATGTCACAGGAAGAGGTAATCAAACGCTATGTAGTCACAAATATACAGAAAAATTTATTATACAGGTAGGTTGGAAAATTCCTTTAAAATATTACATTTCTTTTGTATATTTTTGAGGCTTATGGCATTTATCACCTATTTACATTTTTAAATGTGTTATGATTACTTACTCTGAACAAATATTCTTGCATCTAATTTGTTTTCATAACTGTGTACATTTTTCTTAAATAAGGGCCCCAGGGCATACATACATAAAACATAGTTATATTATCTTTAAATACGTGACATGACATACACAGGAAAGACATGCAATAACTTTAAGATACTGGTTACTGGTGGGGAGGAAAGGAAACAGAAGAAGGTGGGGATTTAGCTGTATCTGTAACATTTTACTTCCTATTTTTAGAGATAGATTTATTGAACGTATGGCAAAATGTTAACATCCGTTTAGTGAGTACACAGATGTCTGTATTTTTAATTCTTCTCCATATTTGAAATTATATGAAATTTTATATAATTAATTTTTTAAAAAAATCATGCTATTAGTAGAAAATTACTTATGTGAATATCTCCAGCTACTACTTACAACTAAATAGTGACATGTTTGACAAGGTAATCTTATTACAGGTCATTTATCCTAACGTAAAAATAAAAGGAACATTTTACATGCATAAAGTATTTACCATTTCAATTATCATAATTTTAAACATCTAATATCAACCGGGCAACGTGCCAAGCTCCGAAAGCATTTGCTTATTTTTATATTTCTTTTGCTTCTAAATGTCATGTGCTCATATTTACATTATTGATGTTTCGAAAAAAATCCTCAGAATGTGACAGGTTGAATTTAGGATGCAATGGGCTGCACATAACATCTCTCTATCTGTCTAACAAATATCTACTGAGGTTCTATCATGCTCTAATGCTAGTTCTGGGTACAATGACCTGAACTCAGATTTTACAGAGTTTATAGTTTATTATAGAAGACAGTCAACAAACAAAACAGAATGTAAGCAAATATTGATTATACACTATGATAAATGACAAATATCCTAAGAGGAAGGAGGAGCATGTTGCTGGAGTAAGGTAATTCATGGGGCCAGGAGACAACTTCAGGAATGTCTCTCTTAGGAGATGACATTTTAGCAAACTTAAAGGGTGACAAAGAGCAAGTATTCAATGAAATGATCAATAATGAAAATAGTGTATCAACATGACCCTAAAGATTTGAAGCTGAAAGATTTGATGCTGTAAATACCACTGGCCAAACCAAGGAGGTCAATTATAAAAGTTATTGTAAAGGGTCAGGAGAAATTACAAATTGAATTGTTGGCATATTGATTTTGAGATGTTATTGGAAAATCAATCCTTGGAAACAACCTCCAGCTTGAAATGGTATAATTAGCCAATGAAAATCATACATAAGTTAAAGTACATTAAATTTTTACATACATAAAAGTAGAAAAATATTAGTAATATAACACTGATTGAAAGAACTAGTGAAATGTGTATGATTTATACAATATGAAACCATGTGTGTGAAGTATAAAAATACAAAAAACTACTATATATTGGTATGAGTTCATAAATGCATAGAGTTATGTCATAAAAATATACATGGGACATATACACCAAGCACTATAAGACTTTGAGTGCCTCTGAGGCAGGATAAAAAGGAATGAGATTGTGGAGGGATTTAGATATGTCTGTAATATTTTAGTCAAAAAACAAGATTTGAAGCAAATACACAAAAATGTCAACATCTGATCTATTATGCACTGGATACTCAAAGAACTGTTGTAATACTTTTCAAATGCTTTCTGTGTACTTGAAATATTTTATAATTTTGAAGAGTAATAAATAAAATGAAAACAAAATGTATGAAGAAATAACATGACACTATATTTTACATTTAATTTCTAACAGATAGGCAAGGATGTAACTCTATGTCTCTGGTTTGAGAATGATTGTTATCTATCAGGATTCAGTGGCAGATAACAGAAAGAAACCTAGATATTTTAATCAGAATAGCATTTAATGAAGGGAATTAAAGTCTTACAAAAATCACTGGAAGGCAAGGAGGCTAGCCCTCTAGGAATGAGGCTCAAAACAAAACTACAAATCTAGCCTACCAGGAGAGCTGCTACCCCTATTTCAGCAGAGAAGATGAGAAAGTGAGAGCTTACTCCCAGGAACTAGTAAGTCCTCAAATGCCTTGGCTTCCATCCAGGAATCACGAAGTCAATATTTCAATACCACACTCTGCCTCTCGATTTACAAACCTGATGACTGTTCACTGAAATTTCTGCTAACTTAGCTGCAGAAATCCCAGAGTTTTCTTAATCATGTTTTGCAGCAGTCACAGCAGCAGTTGCGGAAATATGGGTCTACCTTCCTTTAACATTCCAATCTAATTGGGCAAACCACATCATATCAAGAATCCTGAAAGTAAAAGGCCCTTGGAAATGCAGATTTAAGTTTCTAAACCTCAACTGTGTAGTGGCAAGCACAGAAGAAAAAAATTGGAATGGCACTTTAGTCTCCTCAAAGGGAGCCTCCAAGCTCTTCATTTTGCCCTGTAGAAACACCAGGGAGATTTTGCCATTTTCTAGTAGGGTCAACCCAGAAGCCAGTAACAGGCTAAACAAGGTAATATCTGGAGTATTCAGAAAGAAGCATGTATTCCTTCCAAACTCAAATGTCAGCAATAAGACCAGGTGGCTGCAGAATAGAGAGCAGCTGCTGGTCAGTGTTGGTTGGTGGCCAGGCAAATACAAAGTATCTTCGAAATAACAAAACAGATTTGTTGCTGTGCTCATTAGGAAATTCCATTTGGAGGTCTAGCAGCTGCCCATGGTGATAAGCAACCTCAAAATTGTTTTCTTTTAAAATCTATAATAAGCTGAATTTATATAATCAACCTAAAAGATTTTCACTTGTTTGGTTTGGGCACTGAATTTTAATTATCTAGAGGTCTTATTTTCTGGCTCATTTCTTTTGTCACTTCATTTTCACTTTATCTCCTTGTAACATTCCTGAATGCAAGAGAACATTACTCTAAATTGTCATTAAACAATGTCAGCTAATACTTCAAGTCACTTCATAAAAAAGATAGCCAAACAAAAATCACGCCCTTCAAATTCCTGCATGAAGAAAGAGGAAAACGTAGGCGATATTCATTTCCAATAGCAATAATAGAGTCAAGAAATTCTTCTTCCATGGTAAATATTAATTAGCAAATTATGTATTACTGGACCCGTGTATCCTATGAGACCATGGATTGTATCATGCACTAGTCCTGTAAAGCAGCTAGAATAAAACTCTGTGGTGCAACCATTGCAAAATGGCCCTCATTTTTCACCCTCCTCTATGTCTATTTTCTTCCCCACATAACTTTACAGTGTCCTTTTACTAGGACTTTAACTTTAGCCATGTGGCTTGCTTTGGTTAGTGGGAACTCAGCAAATGTGACCAAAATGAGGTTTGAAAGATGCTTTCCCAATTGGGCTTGGCTACTTTTACATCTATGCCATTGTTGAACATGCCAAGGCTAGACTGCTAGACAATAAAAGATATATGGAGTTGTGCTGGCTCACTGAAGTCCTTTCTGCCAAGGCCATCATAGATCAGCTAACAACCATACACTTTTTAATATATATTTGTGTCTGTGAGTCCATATAGTAATAGTAAAGCTGTTCAGATGACCTGCAGCTGATGAAGACTCATAAGTGAGTCTCGCCCAAATTAGCTAAACCTTACAGCCACATGAATTTAAGTGTCACTTCTTACATGCCACCAAGTGGTCTGTTGTATACATTTACATGGCAATAGATAACCAATATAGCAACCAATGAGTATTACATGATGTTGAATTGATGCTGATATGTGAACATACAAAATATCTAAATTTTAATTATAAATTATTAAACTGACTTAAGTATACCAAGAAATCATATCTGAGTTGATCTTACAATGGGCTTTGAACCAAAAGCTATACAAAAGGTACAAGATATTTGGTTGTTGAATTGTTTTATTTTCTTGTATTTCAAAACGATTATATCATTGGACGTAGTCATGGTCACACTTTCCAAAGTTCTGATGTTTGAGAACAGCAGCTCTATTAGCAACTAAATTCTGAACAAATGCTTTGAATTTCTATATCCTTTTAGGTAACTATATGTCTACCATCATTCTTCTTAAAATGGAGGTAATATAAAGTTTTTTTGTGTGGAGAAAACCCTGGTTGTGTTGCTATTTTTACTTTTGAAGCGGCAGAATAAAATCCAGGCAAATTGTTTGGGTAGAACTTACTTTCAGTTTTCTTCTGTTTAATGTCTCTCTGTATCATGCTTCTTATTTGTTCACCAAGGAGCACCAAGGAAAACAATTCTGTAGTACCTGGCAAAGAAGAATTCCACTCCCTGTATCTGTCCCCTTGTCTTGACCACCATAAATATTTATTAGTTTTGTACCTTTATGGTTGTTCTCTGACTTTTAAAGTTTGTCTATGTGTAGAATTTTGTTTTGTTTTGTTTTGTTATGTTTTTATTGTACTTTAAGTTCGGGGATACATGTGCAGAATTGGCAGGTTTGGTTACTTAGGTATACACATGCCATGGTGGTTTGCTGCACCCATCAACTTGTCATCTACATTAGGTATTTTTCCTAATGCTCTCCCTCCCCTCGTTCCCCACCCACTGACAGGCCCCAGTGCGGGATGTTCCCCTCCTTGCGTCCATGTGTTCTCATTGTTCAACTCCCACTTTTGAGTGAGAATATGTGGTGTTTGGTCTTCTGTTCCTGTGTTAGTTTGCTGAGAATGATGGTTTCCAGCTTCATCCATGTCCCTAAAATTCCAAGTATTCTGAAACGTTTTTCATATTAACAAATTGTTTCATTAAAAAAATTTGAAGATATTTATCAAAAGGCATGAAATGAGAATAACATAATGGTGAAATAATCAGAGGGTAAAGATAATAATAGAAAAATCATGAAATTAAATGGAAGTGTGCTACGCACGGAATGACAAGCCATTGAGCTATGCTTAATAATTCAAAGTTGGCAAGAAATTTGACTTTAATGGTACCAATTGCCAAAGTAAGAGAGAACTATGCTTTGTAAGAGTAGCATGTCCCTTAAAACAAACAAACAAAATGCTGCTCAGTATAATTAAACTTACCAGAAATGGTCTCAGACAAAAATCTTCTATATACAATTATTTAAGTAAATGACCTCAACGATATCCCTACAATAGAAATTACAGTACAACTTTTTTTTTACATGAATGCCACAGTAAAAGCAATAATATAAAGGGTGAAAAAATGTAGTCAAATTGTGCAGCTTTCTGACTTTAAGAGTTACCCAGAAACAAACTTGAGATTTCCTAGAGAGATGTATGAATTGTTTATCCGTCAGGCAATCCTTTATAAATGTAACTTCTCATAGTCTAACTTTTCTTACATATTGGTTCATAAACATTTTGAGGTTGTATTCTCAGATGCTGAAGTAATTTTCACTGATAAGAAATTGCAATGTCAGTCATCTCACTGAAAAAAGGCACTGCCTATTCCTTAATTTTTAATGAGCTTGTGGAAGTAACCTCCTAGTATAGGATAAGACTCACACAATTTGAAATGTTTCCGGAAAGAGGAAAATATTTTTCCATACATGCAGAGTGCATAAAATCTCATGTACTCCATGTTAACATTAATAACGTTAATCAAGATGAGTAGGAATATTTTCCAGGGCCTTTTGGGGAACTGTTTATTTCTTGACTTTCTTGATTTGTGAGGTTTGTCTAATTAAAGATAACAAGTTTGTTTAGGGCACATTTTTCTTAATTTACTATTTATTTTTAGGGTTGTAGGCAAACATTTTCTTAGGGGAAAATCTTTAATGTCTATGAAATATGATAAACTAGCATTGACTGAGAATGTAAGATAAAAATATTAGGTCTATATAGAATTATACTTGGCAGTATAATGCAGTGATTCCTATTGACTTAGATTGCTGAGGTAAGAAAACATTTCCTGTCTTGAGTCAATGTATATGATGGGTGAGACTATATTGGAGAAATGTTTCTTTAAGATGAGTTATTTCATTTTGACATATTTGTAATAATTTATATAGCATATATTTAGCATGTAGTGGATCTATGTAATTATGTTCTCTACACTGTGTTTAGTTCCAAGTCAGGTATTAAGATTTTTAATTTTTTTAACTTGAACACATCTCTAAAACATACTAGCTCTTCAAAACCATTAATTGGATTTATCTCAGGAAAGAGAGGGTGATTTAACATGGAAAAAATTAATCAATAAAATTCACTACATTTGAAACTTTAAAATACAATTCATATCACCTTAATAGATCAGAAAGAACATTTGAGAAAATGTAATATCTACTCCTAATAAAATGTATAGCAAAAAAAGAATAAAAATTTCCTTAACCTGATAAAGGGCATCTATGAAATACCATACTTACAGTAAAAGACTTAATGCTTCCCTTCTTGTATGAGGAATAAGACAAGGATGTTTTCTCCTATCTCTTCTATTTGACATTATACTAGTGGTTCTAGCAAGTGCAATATGACAAGAAAAATAATTGAAAGACATACATATTGTACAAGAAGAAGAAAATATTCTTTTATATTAAACATGATCATCTAGGTAAAATATCAGGGAATTTACAAAAAATCTACTAGAACTAATAAATAAATTTTGCAAAGTTACTGGATACAAGGTAAGTATAAAATGTTATTTTCTATACAATTTACAAAATTTAAATTACTTGTGTATAATTACAATAAATACACATAATATATAAGTAAATATAATGTAATATATATACAAACAAATATACCCAAGAAAACTTGGATAAAAGACTAATAAGGGGTGTTTATCTTATCAATCATCACAATATACTTTAAAACTATTATATTCAAATCAATGTTACTGACATAAGAATTTAAAATAGATTTTCAAAAGTATAGATAATATGGAAAATATGACAAAGGTCTGTAAATTAAAAGGAAATAAGTTATAGCCATCTTTGCCACACAAAAAAAATATATTCTAGACATGCACTTTCCCACACAGTAACCAGTAGCCATGTATGGGTATTGGTTAACTAAATCACAATAGCCATATGAGGCTATTGAGCAACAGCAAATTGAGATGTGTTTTCTAAAATGCAAATGAAATTTTTAATGCTCAGTTTGAAAAAAAAGATACATACCTAATTTATAATTTTTGTAAGGACTGTGTTGGAAACAATAACATTTTGAATAAGTTAGGCTTATGAAATATATTAAATTTAATTTTATTAGTTTCTTACATTTAAAAAATATATTTGACATGAAATTTAAAATTTCATATATGGTTCACATTTGTGGCTAGCATTATGTTTCAGACATTGCTGGTCTAGAGAAGACAAAACAACAAGAAATGTTGCAAGAAAATCTATGCTCCTGATAATATATTCTAGAAACAGGAAATTTCTGTGATTAAGTAAAAAATCAGAAACTATCAATTAGAATTTTAGAAAAAATATTAACTTATTCAAAAAAGGTACTTATCAAATGTATTAAATGCCAATAAATTTTGCAGAAAATTCTCTCTTAGCAGAGAGAATAGTCATAAAGATGATATTAATTCTGAAGCTGAGGGAAAAATCCCTATAGATAAATGAGCAAAGGTTTTTAAAAACAAATTCAAAGATAAGAAAATTCCAGTGGCCAATAAATACATAATAGGCTATCCCAACCCTCTACTAGTGTACTATAAATTAAAGCAACAATAATATACCATTTCTAAAGTATCAGATTTAAAAAATTGTTTGGTAGTACATATTGTTGTAAGAATAATGATGTATGTGAGAATCAGAATTATAGGCAATTTCATGTATCCCTTGTGGAAATGTGAATTGTCACATTTTTGGTAAGATAATTACACTGTCACAGAATTAATACAGGTACATAAGAATGTTCATATAAATATATTTATTAAAGCATCATTATAATGTATTTATTACCAATGAACTGTATTCTTAAACCTGGTAAGGATAATAAATTATATAGGTGTTTGTTTTACCTCAATAAAAAATAAGAGGGGGAAAAAAGCATTGTTCATAATTCCATAAAACTAGAAACAAAGTGAATATACATTAATAAATAAATAGTTGAATCAAAGGTAGTCTAGGCAAACTGTGACATGCATTAAATACAATTAGACAACTTACAAGGGATGTAAAGGACCTCTTCAAGGAGAACTACAAACCACTGCTCAGTGAAATAAAAGAGGACACAAACAAATGGAAGAACATACCATGCTCATGGACGGGAAGAATCAATATTGCGAAAATGACCATACTGCCCAAGGCAATTTATAGATTCAATGCCATCCCCATTAAGCTACCAGTGACTTTCTTCACAGAATTGGGAAAAACTGCTTTACAGTTCATATGGAACCAAAAAAGAACCCCCATTGCCAAGACAATCATAAGCCAAAAGAACAAAGCTGGAGGCATCAGGCTCCCTGACTTCAAACCATACTACAAGGCTACAGTAACCTAAACAGCATGGTACTGGTACCAAAACAGAGATATAGATCAATGGAACAGAACAGAGTCCTCAGAAATAATACCACACATCTACAGTCATCTGATCTTTGACAAACCTGAGAGAAACAAGAAATGGGGAAAGGATTCC
>NW_016807772.1:44340-58844 GCF_001698545.2 Rhinopithecus bieti
CAAAGACTTAGAATCAACCCAAATGTCCATCAGTGACAGACTGGATTAAGCAAATGTGGCACATATACACCATGGAATACTATGCAGCCATAAAAAAGGATGAGTTCGTGTCCTTTGTAGGGACATGGATGCAGTTGGAAACCATCATTCTCAGCAAACTCACAATAACAGAAAACCAAACACCGCATGTTCTCACTCAAAGGTGGGAATTGAACAATGAGATCACTTGGACACAGGAAGGGGAACATCACACACTGGGGCCTGTTTTGGGGAGGGGGGAGGGGGGAAGGATAGTATTAGGAGATATACCTAATGTAAATGATGAGTTAATGGGTGCAGCACACCAACATTACACATGTATATATATGTAACAAACCTGCACATTGTGCACATGTATCTTAGAACTTAAAGTATAATAAAAAAAACTGACAAAAAAAAGTTGTACATAGAAATAAAAAGAAACAAAGAAATAAATGCAATTAGAGTTGTGAAAATTAAATTTCAGGGATTTTAATAAAGTGTAAGTATTGTCAATTGAGAACAGTAAGTTAAGGAAAATTGAGTATAATATGATGACAATTTTATAAAACACACAATTGTTTTAAAATGTCTATCTCTTACATATATGTATATATTTATGTGTATATATTTATGTGTATATATACATTCTTACATGAGCATGAAGGAAAACATGAAAGGATGTATGTTGAATTGTTAACGTAGGTTGCCTGGTGTGATAAAAGTATGATAAAGGACGAGATTGCAGTACTGAATCAGGAAAAAAAAATTAAAATGTCTTTACACATAAGGTAGAAAAAAGAAAAAATTATATGATCACATTCAAAATGCATTTATACAAAATTGCATGTGCAGATAAAATAAATTTTTAAAGGTGAATTAATGCAACACAAACATACTGATGACATTTAACAGTTTGATTCTGATTATTTTTCAATTTTTACTTAGCTTGTTGGTTTGATTGAGAATAGAGTGTTATGTATACTTCAGAAAGATATGGGTTCCAGACCAGCTTTCCAACTACAAACCGCAGACAATAGTCAATTTAGTATTGTACTTAATGCAAATTCCTTGTTAATAAATGGAGCAAAAGCAAATAAGTACAAAAGGATGTTACAATAACTGAATTAACGTGTTTTAAAAGTATCATACACAAGTAGGCATTCAATGCACATCATTAGCTGTAGTGGCTGTAATTATCATCAACTTTGGGATCACTGCCATTATCACCACCACCATTGCAACCATTATCATTATCATCATTGCTTTAAACTGCATTATGTAAGGGCAGACGCTCCCTTGGTAAGGTATTCAGCAAGTGCATGACTGCATTCAGAGAACCCATAACTTATCTTTTCAATAGTTCATGTCATCTAGAGCTTTTAGCATTCTCCCTGGCCATCTGTGATAGGAGGAAAAAATACCAATGGCTAAACTACTATTTCAAAATCACATTATATATATATAATGTATATATAATCACATAACATCTACCTATGTAAAAATAAAATTAAATTCTTGACTGTTAAGGCTTAAAGGGGAAAATGGTTTAGCACATAAGGCCACCATGAAAATATTTTCTTTACTTTATATTTTTTGTGTGTTTGTTTTTGTTACCTAGAAGTAAGATTGTGTACATTATTCTAGGGAGTAAAAGCTTCTTTTCCTAACTATTCTTCTCTAAAAATGTCTGTTCACTCATTAATTTATTCGTCCAAAACATCTCTTGAGTGTCAATCTATGTTAAGAAAACACTATGGATAAGAAGGCATGGTAGGAGTAGTAACAGCAAGATGGCAAAATAGGAAGTCCTAGACCATCTTTGCCTTGACAAACACAAACTGAGAAACAACTCAGGGGCAAACTCCCTTTGTGAGAATTTGGAAACCTTCGAAAGACTCAAATACCCAGAGAGGATATCAAATCAATTCATTGAAGGAAGTAGAGAGATTTGGGAAACTCACTGAAAACCTTGACCCTGGAGTAAGTATATATGATCAGGAAAAGTCTCCCTAGCACAGAAGGGAAGGAACAGGTTCGTTCACTCATTCAGTGTCCCAACTTTTTTTAGGGGACTTCCCAGAGGACTGGTTTCTGTCCTTCAGCCTCACAACCCTGATGAGTTCATCAGAGTCAAGCTGCCTAGGAGACAAGAGCAGCAGTGGCTTGGGTTGGTAGGCACTATCAGTTCTTCTGCCTGCTCAGCACAGAGTGAGAAGATAAAACAAATATCATTTCTTAGCTTCTCCCTAGACAGTAAAATGCTGATTCATGCATCTAGTGCTGTCCAAGGAATTAACATCTGTCTCACTATTTTGGGAGTTCTGACAGGTCCTGCATGGTTTAGCTGCCTGGAGAGGAAAAGATGCCAGAACTCCCATTCTTGTTCAGCACAGAAAGAGTGAACAAAAACCACAGCCACCTGCCTTTTGCCTGGGGAAGGAAAGAATTGGTAGAGGCCCCCAGACTCTCTGACTAAGCTGATTGATAGGGGTCTTTTCCTGTATGAGGCCAGTTAATGAAGAATGGGAGAAGTCTTTATCTAAAGTGCAGACGTCAATACAGACTGTCAAGGAAAATGAAAAATCAGGCAAAGATGTTCCAAACAAATGAATAAGATGAATCTCTAGGAATCAATCCTAATAAAATGGAGTTATATAATTTACCAAACAGAGAGTGAAAAATTACTCTCATAAAGGTGTTCATCAAGGTAAAGAGAAGAGTCCATGAAGGAAGTGCACTCAACAAAGAGATAGAAAATATAAAAGTATCAAACAGTAATCATAAAGCTGAAGAAAACAATAACTGAACTAAAAATTCACTAGACGGGTTCAACAACAGACTAAGTCAAGCTGAAGAAAGGATCAGCAAACTCAAATACAGGTCACTTTGCCGAGACCAGCTTGGTTGGGGAGACCCTAATCCAGTGGCACTAGAGAAATTAAGACACACACACAGAAATATGGAGGTGTGAAGTGGGAAATCCGGGGTCTCACAGCCTTCAGAACTGAGAGCCCTGAACAGAGATTTACCCACATATTTATTAACGCCAAACCAGTGATTAGCATTGTTTCTATAAATACTAAATTAGCTAAAAGTATCCCTTGTGGGAAATGAAGGTTTGGGCCGAATTAAAGGAGTAGGTTGGGCTAGTTAACTGCAGCAGGAACATGCCTTTAAGGCATAAATCGCTCATGCTATTGTTTGTGGCTTAAGAATGCCTTTTAGCGGTTCTCTGCCCCGGTGGGCCAGGCATTCCTTGCCCTCATTCCCATAAACCCACAACCTTTCAACTAGGCGTTAGGGCCATTGTGAACATGTTACAGTGCTGCAGAGATTTTGTTCATGGCCAGTTTGAGGGCCAGGTATGGCCAGATCTTGGGGGACTTGCTCCCAACATCACTGGAAATAATTCAGTCAGTAGACAAAAGGAAAAATAAAATTAAAATAATAAATAAAGCTTAAAGGGTGTATTAGTCCATTTTCATGCTACGGACAAAGACCTACCCAAGACTGGGTAATTTATAAAGAAAAAGAAGTTTAATGGACTCACAAGTCCACATGGATGGGGAGGTCTCACAATGATGGCAGAGGGTGAAAGGCATGTCTTACATGGGAGCAGGCAAGAGAAAATGAGAATCAAGCAAAAGGGGTTTCCCCTAATAAAAAAAACCATCAGATCTCCTGAAACTTATTCACTACCATGAGAACAGTATGGAGGAAACCACCACCCATGATTCAATTGCTTCCCACCAGATCCCTCCCACAACACATGGGAATTATGAGAGCTAAAATTCAAGATGAGATTTGGATGGGGACACAGTGAAATTATATCAAGGGAGTTATAGAAAATGTCAAGCAGATCAATATATACTTTATGGGAGTCCCAGAGAGAGAGAAAGGACCAGAAAGCTTATTGAGAGTAATAATGGTTGAAAGCATCTCGAATCTGGGGAAGAAATAAATATTTTTGATCCAAGAAGCCTGAAGGATACCAAAAAAGATAAAATCCAAACATTATATTTGTTACATTATATTATAACAAAGCTCATTATAATCAAATTGTCAGAATACAAAGATAGCATTTTGAAAGCAGCAGAGAAGATACTTGTCACATACATGACAAACTTCATAAGACTATCACTAGATTTTTTTTTTTTTCTTTTTTTAGCAGATAACTTGCAGGCCAGAAGGGAGTGGAATGGTATATTAAAATTACTAAAGCAAAACAACTGCCAGTCAAGAACACTGAGTCCAACAAAAATCTCCTTCAAAAATGAAAAAGAGATATGGACTTTTCTAGACAAACAAAAACTGAGGTTACTTATCACCATTGGGCTCACAAGGCAGAAATGTGAAAGCAAGTTCTTCAAGTTGAAATAAAAGGATGTGTGATGGTTAATATTGAGTGTCAACTTAATCGGATTGAAGGATACAAACTATTGATCCTGGGTGTGTGTGTGAGGGTGTTGCCAAAGGAAGGAAGATCCACCATTAACCTCGTGGGCACAAGCTAATCAGCTGCCAGCGAATATAAAGCAGGTAGAAAAACATGAAAAGGAGAGACAGGCCTAGCCTCCTGGGCTACATCTTTCTCCCATGCTGGATGCTTCCTGCCTTCGAACATCTGATTCCAATGTTCTTCAGTCTTGGGACTCGGACTGGCTCTCCTTGCTCCTCAAGCTTGCAGACAGCCTATTGTGGGAACTTTTGATCATGTAAGTAAATATTTAATAAACTCCCATATATATACATATTATATATAATATATATGCTATTATATATAATTATATATAATATATTTTTATATTATATATTATATATAATATATGCTATTATATGTATATATATATGATTAGTTCTGACCTTCTAATAGAACGCTAATACAGATTTTGGTACCAGGAGTGATTCTAGAGGAAGAGAATATTAAGGATGGAGTTCCTTCGTTGATTTTGAGGTTTCTGGAGTTGGCTGGTTAATATAATTAGATCCCAAAAATGCTAAGGACTCTACTTCTAATGGTATGGAGCACACTGATAGCCCTTGGTGTGAACTGTTTAGAGAGTTATGCAAAATAAATGCATTTAACACTCCTGATTCACCATTTGTGAGGGGCAAGTTTAGTGACTCTATACATAATACATTTGACCATATGTGGAGAGCCAAGGAACATAATAAAACTGGTTGGTTGCTCCTAAGTTCAGTGGACAAGTGATAAAATAAAATGATGAACTCAGGGATTCTGTCTCCCGGCTTCAGAAGCAGATAATGAACCTCAAATCTGCTAAGGTTGCCCTGAATTAAAGTCTTATCTCCTGTAGAGAAACAGCTGAAATTGTGGAAAAACAGACATAAGCACTTATCATGTGAGTGGCTGACCTGCAATAAAAGGTACATGCAGAGCCGTACCCAGTGTTTACTGTTAAAGTGAGAGCATTGATTGGGAAAGAATGGGACCTTACAACTTGGAACAGGGGCATGTGGAGGGACCCTGATGAAGCTGGAGACACTGAGTTTGTAAACTCCGATGAACCTTTTTTGCCAGAAGGAACAGCTTCCCCATCCCCAGTACTGGCAACATCTGCTCCCTGACCCATGCTGTCATCAAGCTTTCCACCTTTGCCTGAAGAGATAAACCCTATGCTGCCTGAGGCAATAGTGATGCCCTCCCCTAAGGCGGTTGCCAGGCAAAATAATGTTGATTCTCCTCAGGAGCTACCACCAACAACCCTGTTTGCTACTAGACTATAACTAAAGTCCCAGTGGGCCCCTAGAAGTGAAATTGGGAATGTGACCCATGAGGAGGTGCACTACACTCAAAAATAACTGTTTGAGTTTTCTAATTTATATAAACAGTAATCTGGAGAACAGGCATGGGAATGGATATTAAGGGTATCAGATAATGGTGGAAGGAATATAGAGAGTTGTATCAGGCTGAATTTATTTATTCTGGCCCACTCACTAAGGACTCTGCTTTCAATGTTGCAGCTCGGAACATTAAAAAAAGTTCTAACAGTTTATTTGCTTGGTTAGCTGAAATATTAATTAAAAGGTGACCCACTGCGAGTGAGCTGGAAATACCTGATCTCCCTTGGTTTAATGTAGAGGAAGGGATCCAAAGACTTAGGGAGATTGGGATGGTGGAGAGTCACTTTGATGACCATACGATGACCTACTCGTCCCAGCCGGGAGGGTCCAGAAGATAAACCCTTGACCAATACCTTGCAAAATAGATTTGTGAGGGCAGCACCTGCATCTTTGAAGAGTCCTGTAATTGCTCTTATCTGTATGTCAGATCTGGGACACTTTGGGCTCCTCCTATCTTTATGTCAACAGTTTAAGAAGGGAGTTACACTGTTGGCTGGGGTGATTGACCCAGACTATCAAGATGAAATCAGTCTAGTACTCCATAATGGAGGTAAGGAGGAGTACGCCTGGAACGCAGGAGATCTATTAGGGTGTCTCTTAGTATTACCATGCCCTATGATTAAGGCCAATGGGAAACTACAACATCTTAATCCAGGCAGGACTACAAATGACCCAAACCCTTCAGGAATGAAGGTTTGGGTCACTCCACCAGGAAAAAAAAAAAAAAAAAACCATGATCTGCTGAGGTGCTTGCTGAAGGCAAAGGGAATACAGAATGGGTAGTAGAAGAAGGTGGTCATCAATACCAGCTATGACCACATGACCCGCTGCAGAAATGAGGATTGTAATTGTCAGGAGCATTTCCTCCTTCTTTTCTTAAAAACATGTTTGTGCGTGTATACACTTGTACTAAGAAAATACCTTCATTTTATTTCCTTTCTCCTTTATCATGTGACATAAGATTTATTGACTTCATATCAGGATGTAAGTATGGTTAACTTCATGAAATGCTATTTGGGTTGGGGATTGGTCTGTTTCCAGTTGTCTGAAGGACAGTTGTGTTATGTTAGGCATAATTATGACCCCATTTTGTCTTTATTTGAAGATTATGTATGATCTCAGGAGATGTGTATGGGTTCAAGTTGACAAGAGGTTGACTTCTGATGGTTAATACTGAGTGTCAAAGGATATTGATCCTGGGTGTGTCTGTTTGGGTGTTTCCAAAAGAGATTAACATTTGAGTCAGTGAGCTGGGGAAGGCAGATCCACCCTTAATATGGTGGGAACAATCTAACCAGTTGTCAGCGAATAAAAAGCAGGCAGAAAAATGTGAAAGAAAGAAGAGCCTACACCTTTCTTTCTCCCATACTGGATGCTTTCTGCCCTTGAACATCAGACTCCATATTCTTCAGTTTTGGGGCTCTGACTGGCTCTCCTTGTTCCCCAAGCTTGCAGACAGTCTATTGTAGGGCCTTGTGATCACGTTAGTTAATACTTAATAATCTCCCATATATATATATATATATATAAACTCCCATATATATATTTATATATATGCGTGTCTACGTATATGTATATATCCTACTAGTTCTGTCTCTTTAAGAGAACCCTGACTAATACAGAATGCTAAACAGAAACGCAATGGCAAAAGAAAATATGAAAGTTTTGGTAAATGTAAGTATATAGACAAATACAGAATACTGTAATGTTGGTAGGTAAATCACTTTTTATTACATTATAAAGTTAAATGTGTTGAAAGTAAGCATAATAAAAATGTTAAGAGATACAATATAAATAGATGTAAATTCTGACAACAGCATAAGGTGGTGCAGCAGTTAACATATAGGGTTTTGTATGTGGTTAAATTTATGTTGTTATAAGCTTAAAATAGACTATCATAATTATATAATATTTTACATAAACCTTCAGGTAAACACACAAACAAACTATAGAAGTTACAGAAAAGAAAAAAGAAAAGAATCAAGTAATATCAACTAAGAAATTCCACAGATATAAATAAAGACAAGCAAGACTAACAGAAAAACACAAAGCAACAAACAAAATGGCAGTAGTAAATCCTTTTATATCAACAATTATTTAAATGTAAATTGATTGGATTCTACAATCAAAAGACATAGATTGGCTAAATGAATTCAAAAACAAGATTCAACAATATGCTGTCTATGAGAAACTCACTTCATGTATTAGTTGTCTTCACACTGCTATAAAGAAATACCTGAGACTGCCTAATTTATAAAGGAAAGAGATTTAATTGATTCACAGTTCCACATGACTGGGGAGGCCTCAGGAAACTTACAATCATGGTGGAAGGTGAAGGAGAAACAGGCACCTTCTTCACAAAGTGGATAGATGGAGGAGAGAAGGAGAAACTTCCAAACAATTACAAAACAATCAGATATCATGAGATTTCACTCACTATTGTGAGAACAGCATGGAGGAAACCACCCATAATCTAGTCACCTCCACCTTTTAACATGTGGGGATTACAATTTGAGATGACATTTGGATGGGGACACAGAGCCAAACCATATTATTTTACCTTGGCCCCTCCCAAATCTCATGTCTTTTCACATTTCAAAACCGACCATGCCTTCCCAACAGTCTCCCAAAGTCTTAACTCATTTCAGCACTAACTCAAAAGTCCACAGTCCAAAGTCTCACGTGAGACAAGGCAAGTCCCTTCCACCTATGAGCTTGTAAAATCAAAAGCAAGTTAGTTACTTCCTAGATACAATGGGGGTATAGGCATTTGGTAAATACACTCACCCAATTCTTGTCTTCTGTGCACCCACCAAATGTCACATGTAACCTGTCAAGGCTTAGGGTTTGCATCCTATGAAACAACAGCCTGAGCTCTATGTTGGCCCCTTTTACCAGGGCTGTAGCTGGAACAGCTGGGTCGCAGGGCACCAAGTCCTGAAGCTACTCAAAACAATGGGGCCCTGTGCCAGGCCCACATAATTATTTTTCTCTCTTAGGCCTCCAGGCCTGTGAGGAGAGGGGCTGCCATGAAAGTCTATCTATGACATTCCCTGGAAAAATGTTCCACACTGTCTTGGTGATTAACATTTGACTCCTCGTCAACTTATGCAAAATTCTGCAACTGGCTTGAATTTCTCTTCAGCAAATGGGTTTTTCTTTTCTAACACATAGTCAGGCTTCCAATTTTCTACATTTTTATGTTCTGCTTCTTTTTTAAAACGTAAGTTCCAATTTCAAATAATATTTCTCAAGTTTAAAGTTCCACAGATCTCTAGGGCAGGGACAAAATCCCACCAGTCTCTGGTAAAGTGTAACAGGAGTGACCTTTACTCCAGTTCTCAAGAAGTTCCGCATCTCTATCTGAGGCCCCCTCAACCTGGACTTCATTGTCAACATTACTATCAGCATTTTGGTCAAAACCATTCAACAAGTCTCTAGGAAGTTCTAAACTCTTCCACATCTTCCTGTCTTCTTCTGAGCCTTCCAAACTATTCCAACATCTGCCTACTACTGAGTTCTAAAGTTGCTTCTACATTTCCAAGTTTCTTTATAGCAGTACACCACTCTACTAGTACAAATTTACTGTATTATCCCATTTTCACACTGCTGTAGAGAATACCTGAGACTGGGTAATTTTTATATATACATGTAAAAAGATTTAATTGACCCACAGTTCCTCATGGATGGGGAGGCCTCAGGAAATTTACCATCATAGTGGAAGGGGAAATAGGCATGTCTTACATGGTGGTAGCTGAGAGAGAGAGAGAGAGAGTGAAGGGGGAAGATCCCCTTATAAAACCATCAGATCTCATGAGAACTCACTCACTATCAATGAGAACGACATGGAGGAATTGCCCTCATGATCAAATAACCTTCCTTCAACACATAAGGATTACAATGTGAAATGAGATTTGGGTGGAGACACGGAGACAAACCACATCATTTCATATTTTTAAGGTTACACACAAGCTAAAAGTTAAGGGGTGGGAAAAGGTATGTCATGCAAATGGTAAGTAAAAGAGAGCGGGGCCAGTTATATTTACACCAGGTAAAATATTAAAAAATATTTAAGCCAAAAACTGTCACAAGAGACAATGAAGGTCATTATAAAATGATAAAAGGATCAATACACTAGGAAGATATAACAGTTATAAATATTTATACATATGTGTGTGCATGCCCTACACCAGAGCACCTAAATATATAAAGCAAACATTGATAGAACTGAAGAAAGAAATAGACAAGCAATACAATATTACCTGGGAAATGTAGTGTCACACTTTCAAAGATGGACAGAACATCAAGACAGAAGATGAATAAGGATACAAGGCACTTAAGTAACAGTACATACTGAATGAACCTAAGAGACATGTACAGAATCTTCCATCCAGTTTCAGCATACACATTCTCCTTAAGAACACATGCATCTTTCTCCAGGATAGATTACATGTTCAGTCACAAAACCAGTCTGAAAAATATAAGAAGATTTTAATTATACCTAATATATTTTCTGAGTGTAAGGGAATGAAACTAGAAATCAATATCAGAAGGAAATGAAAAAAATCACAAATAAGTGTTTCCACTTATTTGTTTAAACAACACACTCTTGAACAACCTTTGGGTCAAAGAAGAAATCAAAAAGAGACTTAGAAAATACCTTTAGAAAAACTAAAATAAAGACAACATACCAAAACAAATAAGCAACCTCATATTACACAACTAATCAGAAAATGAAGAATAAACTATGCTTAAAGTTTGGGATACTTCCTAATGGGAGATCTTGTCCCTGGTGGAAAGCTATAAAATTCCCTAGCACCAGCTTCACCCAGGGGAAGGAAAGGGTGAGTTTATATATCCAGTGCCCCAACTTTTCTGAGAAGGCTTCCCAGAGGACTGGTTTCTTCCTTGCCAGTCATGGAACTCTGATGGGTTTAGCACAGTCTGGCCACCCAGCAGAAGGAAAAAAAATAAGAAAAATTAGTGCAAAGATAAATAAAATAGAAAAGAGAAACAATCAAAATAAACAATAAAAGTAAGAATATTTTTTGAAAAGATAAACAGACCAATCTTTGGCTAGACTAACTAAAAAAGGAAAAGAGAAGACTTAAGTGAGTTCAGAAATGAAAGAACAGTTATTGCAACAGATACTTTAGAAATTAAAAAAAAAAAAAAAAAAAAAAAAAAAAAAAAAAAAAAAGATTGTAAGGCTAAGCCTGGCAGCTCATGCTTGTAATCCTAGTACTTTGAGAGGCTGAGTGGGAGTATTACTTGAACTCAGGAGTTCGAGACAAGCCTAATAAACATGGCAAAAACTCTGTCTCTACAAGAAATAATAATAATAATAAAAAGCTGGGTATGGAGGCATGTGCCTGTAGTTTCAGCTACTCAGAATGCTGAGATGAGAGGATTACCTGAGCCCAGGGAAGTCAAGGCTGCAGTGAGCCCTGATCACACAACTGCACTGCAGCCTGGGTGACAGAGTAAGACCACTGTCTTAAATAAATAAATAAATAAATAAATAAATAAATAAAAGAACATAAGACGATACTATGACCAATTACATGCCAACAAATTGGATAATTCAGAAAAAATCTATAAATCACTAGAAACATAAAACCTACCAAGCTGAATCCTGAAGAAATAGAAAGTGTTAATAAATTCATAGCTGGCATGGAGATTGAATCCCTGATCAAAAACCTCCAACAACAAAAAGCACTGGAGCAGATGGCTTCACTGGTGAATTCTACTAAACATTTAAAGAACTAATGCCCATCATTCTCAAACTCTTCCAAAAAACTGAATAGAAGGAAAAGGTCCCAAATTCGTTTTACAAGCCCAGTATTTTCCTTATACCAAAGCCAGACAAAGAGAAAGAAAACAACAAGTCAATATTCCTGATGAATATAGATGCAGAATCCTCAACAAAATACTAGCAAATTGAATCCAACATTACATTAAAAGGATTATGAAATATAACTGAGTGGGATTTATTTCTATGATGCATGGATGATAGTTCAATATGCAGAAGTCAATTAATGTGATCCACCACATTACCTGAAGAAAAGTAAAATTTGCATGATCATCTAAATAGAGGTAGAAAAATATTTGAATATTTGACAAAATTTAGTACCCTTTGATCTTAAAAGCTCTCAAGATACCAGAGATAGGGCCAGGTATGGTTGCTCATGTCTGTAATCCCAGAGTTTTGGGATGCCGAGGCAGGAACATCACTTGAGCTCAGGAGTTTGAGAATAGCCTGGGCAACACAGTGAGCTCTCATCTCTACAAAAATAATAAATAAATAAATAAATAAATAAATAAATATCTGTATATGGTGGCCTGCACCTACAGTCACAGCTCCTCTGCAGGCTAAGGCACAAAGATCACTTGAGCCCAGGAGGTTGAGGCTACAGTGAGTCACGATTGGGCCACTGCACTCCAGCCTGATTGACAGACCAAGACCCTGTCTCAAAACAAAGGAAAGAAACTTGGAATGTAAGGAAATTACCTCAGGGCTAAACATCATACTCAATGATGGAAAAAAAAGATTTTCCTGTAAAATCAGGAACAAGGCAAGAATGTTTCCTTTCTCTGTTTCTATTCAGTGGAGTACTGGAAGTCCTAGCCATAGAAAGTAAGCAAGCAATAGAAATAAAAGGCATCAAAATTGGAGATGAAAGAGTAAAATTGTCATTTTAAGAGGTTACGACCTTATATATAAGTAATTCTAAAGATTCTACTTAAAAATTTATTAGAACTAATAACTAAATTCAGTGAAGTTTTAGGATAAAAGATCAATACACAACAATCAGTTGCGTTTTTTGGGGGGGAAGACATTAATTCTCTATTGGAGAATCCAATGTGCATGCCAAGGACAGTGTTATTTAGAGTTGAGAAAGATACAGAAATAAAGGTCTTGGTCTATACTTTATGGAACCTGTATAATCCTGCATGAAGAATGTGAAGAGGAACAGACAATTGATGACTTCCAGATGGCCTGAGTGCCCACCAGCAGGGTATCTAGTGGACACCTCTGTACCTGTTCTTCCACATGATTGGTTTTATTTGTTCAACTCCCCCAGAAGACTCTAAGCTCCTTTAGAACAGTGAGTGTATCTTTTTCATCTTCTCACCCTAGAAACTTTCACACCTGTCTAGTAGGTCATCAACTTTTAAATTAAACCCCTCCTTTTTTATACAGTCTGAAAGCCGGGTGGTAATTTCACTCTCTTAGATAGGAACAGTTTTCTTCTGCTTGATGCCCCAAGTTAATGAGGAATTCAGGGTACATGGAGGAGGCAGTCAGCAGTTTGAAGTTTACATCTGTGCTGTGCCCAAACCGTTGCAGAAAGGTATGAAGACAGCACATGGAAATTAGTCCTGTTTCAACATAGTCGATTTTGCATGTGTCATACATGGCCAGGCTTGCTGCATTAGGAGCCAGTTGCATTTAAGTGTTACTTAAGGGGAAACAAATACATTTGAATGGAAATACACTTGATTTATTTCTGTTGATGTTCTGGTTTTAATTATTTTCTCTATGTGCGTGTCTTGCAAGTTTTATTTTTGTGGGGACTATAAGGATATGATATTTCTAGTGAGATAGAGAGCTATAATTTCTCAACTTTTCAAACCTACATACGTATTATTTTAGGAAGGACAAATCTCATCATCTTAGTTAACAAGAACCAGAATAGAGTGATAGTTCTGCTAATCCAGCCTCCTGGGTCTTGCAGTTGCACACACCAGATGTTAAGCGGATAAGAGAGTTTATCCAGGAATAAGACCATTCTTTGTGGCAGCTACCTCTGTTCACAGTGGGTGATCAGCTAATGCCATCAAGCTCGTAAGATGATAGGCCTTGTAATTACCATGCCAAAGAAGCTGCAAATATCCCTCTTTTCCCATTTTTACCTTACATTTAGTACTTTCTTTTTTTTGTATGCTTTATGTTCTAGGGTACATGTGCACAATGTGCAGGTTTGTTACATAAGTATGCATGTGCCATGTTGGTGTGCTGCACTCATTAACTCATCATTTACATTAGGTATATCTCCTAATGCTATCCCTCCCCCCTTGCACCACCCCACAACAAGCCCTGGTGTGTGATGTTCCCGTTTCTGTGTCCAAGTGATCTCATTGTTCTTGTGATAGTTTGTTGAGAATGATGGTTTCCCACTGCATCCATGTCCCTAAAAAGGACATGAACTCATCCTTTTTTATGGCTACATAGTATTCCCTGGTATATATGTGCCAATTTTCTTAATCCAGTCTGTCATTGATGGACATTTGGGTTGGTTCCAAGTCTTTGCTATTGTGAATAGTGCCACAATAAGCATACGTGTGCATCTGTCTTTATAGCAGCATGATTTATAATCCTTTGGATATATACCCAGTAATGGGATGGCTGGGTCAAATGGTATTTCTAGTTCTAGATCCTTGAGGAATCGCCATACTGTCTTCCACAATGGTTGAACTAGTTTACAGTCCCACCAACAGTGTAAAAGTGTTCCTATTTCTCCACATCCTCTCCAGCACCTGTTGTTTCCTGACTTTTTAATGATTGCCATTCTAACTGGTGTGAGATGGTATCTCATTGTGGTTTTGATTTGCAT
>NW_016807772.1:61861-70760 GCF_001698545.2 Rhinopithecus bieti
TATGAAATTCCTGGTTGAAAATTCTTTCTTTAAGAATGTTGAATATTGGCCTCTACTCTCTTCTGGCTTGTGGAGTTTCTGCTGAGAGATCTGCTCTTAGTCTGATGAGCTTCCCTTTGTGTGTAACCTGACCTTTCTCTCTGGCTGTCTTTAACATTTTTTCCTTCATTTCAGCTTTGGTGAATCTGACAATTATGTGTCTTGGAGTTGTTCTTCTTGAGGAGTATCTTTGTGGCGTTCTCTGTATTTCCTGAATTTGAATGTTGGCCTGCCTTGCTAGGTAGGGGAAGTTTTCCTGGATAATATCCTGCAGAGTGTTTTCCAACTTGGTTCCATTCTCCCCGTCACTTTCAGGCACACCAATCAGATGTAGATTTGGTCTTTTCATATAATCCCATATTTCTTGGAGACTTTGTTCATTTCTTTTTACTCTTTTTTCCCTAAACTTCTCTTCTCACTTCATTTCATTCATTTGATCTTCAATCTCTGATACTCTTTCTTCCAGTTGATTGAGTCAGTTACTGAATTTTGTGCATCTGTCACGTAGTTCTTGTGTCATAGTTTTCATCTCTATCTGGTCGTTTATGGACTTCTCTGCATTGGTTACACTAGTTATCCATTTGTCAAATCTTTTTTCAAGGTTTTTAGTTTCTTTGAGCTGGGTTAGTTGTTCCTCCTTTAGCTCTGAGAAGTTTGATCGACTGAAGCCTTCTTCTCTCAATTTGTCAAAGCAATTCTCCGTCTAGCTTTGTTCCATTGCTGGCGAGTAGCTGCGTTGCTTTGGAGGGGGAGAAGCACTCTGATTTTTTGAATTTTCAGCTTTTCTGCACTGCTTTTCCCCCATCTTTGTGGTTTTATCTACCTTTGGTCTTTGATGATAGTGACGTACAGATGAAGTTTTGGTGTGAGTGTCCTTTCTGTTTGTTAGTTTTCCTTCTAACAGTCAGAACCCTCTGCTGCAGTTCTGTTGGAGTTTGCTTGAGGTCCACTCCAGTTAGGCTACTCCCTGTTAGGTTCTCCCAGTTAGACTACTCAGGGGTCAGGGACCCACTTGAACAGGCAGTCTGTCCATTCTCAGATCTCAACCTTCATGCTGGAAGAATCACTACTCTCTTCAAAGCTGTCAGACAGGGGCATTTACATCTGCAGAGATTTCTGCTGCTTTTTGTTTAGCTATGCCCTGTCCCCACAGGTAGAGTCTACAGAGGTAGGCAGGCCTCCTTGAGCTTCCGTGGACTCCACCCAGTTCGAGCTTCCCTGCTGCTTTGTTTACCTACTTAAGCCTCAGCAATGGTGGGCGTCCCTCCCCTAGCCTCACTGCTGCCTTGCAGTTAGATCTCAGATGGCTGTGCTAGCAATGAGGGAGGGTCCGTGGGGTGGGACCCTCTGAGCCAGGTGTGGGATATAATCTCCTGATGTGCCATTTGCTAAGACCCTTGGAAAAGTGCAATATTAGGGTGGGAGTGACCCGATTTTCCAGGTGTTGTGTGTCATGGTTTCCCTTGCACTTCCTAGGTGAGGCGATTCCTCGCCTGCTTCAGCTCTCACTCGTTGGATTGCACCCACTGTCCTGCACTGACTGTCTGACACACCCCAGTGAGATGAACCCGGTACCTTAGTTGGAAATGCAGAAATCAACCGTCTTGTGTGTTGCTCATACTGGGAGCTGGAGGCTGGAGCTGTTCCTATTCGACCATGTTGGCACCCTCCAGTTGCATTTTTATACACTAAATTGAAATATCTTAGAAGGAAATTTTTGTACAATTTCATGTATAATAGCACTAAGAAGAATAAAATAACTAGTAATAAAATGTAACTAAGAAAGTGAAAAACTTGAATACTAAAAATTACAAAACACTTATGTTAGACAAGACACAAACAAATGGAAAGCTATCCCATTCATGCACTGGAAGACTTAATATTATTAAAATGTCCACACTACTGGAAGTAATCTACAGATTTAATGTAATCCCTAGCAAAATTTGAATGGCATTTTTTACAGAAATAGATAAAATTCTAAAAGTTTTATATAATAAGGAAACACATGAATAATTAGGTCAATCTTGAGAAAGAATATAAAAATTGGAAGCATCAAACATTCTGAATTCAAATGTGTTATAAAGTTATAGTAATTAAAACAGTATAATAATGACATAAGACAGTTATATAGACCAATGGAACTCAATAGAGAGTCCAGAAATAAACCCAAACATGTATGGTCAAATAATCTTCAATAAAGATTCCAAGAATAGAAAATGAGGATACCACAGTCTCTTTGATAAATGATGGTGGAAAAACTGAACATCCGGATGCAAAAAAAAGGAAGAGAAATAAATTAGACCTCTTTATTACACCATGTACAAAAATCAACTGAAAATGGAACAAAGGTTTAAACCTAAGATGAGAAACTATAAAACTCCTAGAGGAAAACCTAGGGAAAAGCCTTTACATCAGTGGTCTTAAAAACGATTTCGTGGATATGCCACCAAGACCACAGGCAACCAAAACAAAGATGAGCAACAGGGACCACATCAAACTACAAAGCTTCTATATGTCAAAGGAAACAACAGAATGAAAAAAACAAGATAAAGAATGTGAAGAAATATCAGATAACTATATATCTGATAAAGGTTGAATTTCCAACATATATACAAGAACTCCTACAACTCAATAGTAAACAAAACAAAAACCCTAATAAACCAATTTAAATTATATATCTATATATTTTCTGTGTGTATATATAGACATATATGCACAGAAACAACACCAAAGACAACAAATGATAGTGATTTCCAGGTTCAGTTCAGTTTTAATACATATATATATATATATAGCAAATGCTGGTGAGGACAAGGAGAAATTGGAACCCTTGACCATTATTGGTGGGAATGCAAAGTAGTGCAGCCACTACGGCAAACAGTATAACAGCGTCACACACACAGGAAAGACACCTACCTTATGATCTAACAATCCCACTTCTGAGAATTTTTCCAAAGTATTTGCCATCAGAATCTTTAAAATATATTAGCAATCCTATATTCATTGCATCATTATTAAAATAGCCAATATGTGGAAATAACTTAAATGCCCATAAACAGGAGAATGGATAAACAAAAATGTGGGATATACATAAAATGCGAGACTGTTCGGCTTTAAAAAACAAAAAAAAGGAACTCTGCGATATGCAAAAACATGGACTTCTAGTGAAATAAGAAAGTCACAGAAACACAAATGCTACATGATTCCCCTTATGTGAGGTATCTAAAATAGTCAAATTCAGAATCAAAAAGTGGAATGGTGGTTACCAGGGGCTAGGAAGAGGTTAAATGGGGAGTTACTACTGATCAACTGGCATAAATTTCAGTCAAGCTAGATAAGTAAACTCTGAGATCTGCTGTAAAGCATTGTACCTATAGTCAACAAAAATGAATTGTACACTTAAAAATTTCTTAAGGCTGGGTGCAGTGGCTCACACCTGTAATCCCAGCACTTTGGGATGCTGAGGTGGGCAGATCAGAAGGTCAGGAGTTCGAGATCAGCCTGGCCAATATGGTGAAATCCCGTCTCTATTAAAAATACAAAAATTAGCCAGGCATGATGGTGCACACCTGTAGTCCCAGCTACTTGGGAGGCTGAGGTAGAAGAATCGCTTACACCCAGGAGGCAGAGGTTACAGTGAGCCAAGATTGCACCGCTGCACTCCAGCCTGGGTGACAGAACGAGACTCTGTCTCAAGAAAAAGAAAAAAAAAGTTCTTAAGAGTGTAGATCTTATGTTAAATGTTTTTATCACAGTAAAATAAAATAGAATTACATTAAATTTTAGAAAAAGACAGAAATGAAACTAGGTTCTGCCCTCAAGGAGCTCACACTGCAGGGTAAAGAAAGGACAGAGAACTGTCCAACTACACTACTACAAAGAGATGATTACCATAATAAAGGTATGGTGAAAGTGACATTAAGAAGGACAAAGCTAACAATTTCTAATGGAGAATGAGGAGAAGTCAAATAAATTTTAAGAATTCTTGCAAAGTTTTTTATATATAATTCAGTGCCTGTAATTAAATGGATGTCTTTCTATATATTCAGAGCCGTTAAAAGCATGTGTCTGTTTTCTATCAATTAGATTTTTTGTTTCCCAGGAAACATGAAATGCAATAACATCATAGAAATTTAGAGACAAGAGTGACCTTAAAAAAGAGTTTAGCACCAAATTACAGTTGATTTAAAAATAGACCAAAACTGTTTCCAGATAGTCTGGGATATGTTCAATCTGGGGACACAGAATTGGTTGTTAGGAGAATAGTGCTATAATCTTTGCCTCTTGGTTCAACTGCCAATCCAAGATTTTGTCTAGAGTATGAATATTTTTATTTTTCTTTTGTTCTGTGTCTGTTATTGTTTCTGTTTTGTTTGTCTATTTTTTGTTCGGTGCATAGCAAAATCCTAAACTTTAGAAGATATAAGAGATGCTTGTAACATAATGAGTAGACTTCTTTTGGCCTCTAGAAAAGATTCAGAACAGTACCACAGCACTTTATTAAAGATGTGTGGTTGTTCTGAAACAGTCAATTTGGCTCTGAAAATCATACTTCATGCCTTAAGAGTAATTTATGCACTGCCAAATCTTGTGTAAATCTCATTTCACAAACCATGTTTGAAGAATATTGAAATTGATGCTATTCACACAGACAATATTAGCAAATGTATTTTTCCTATGCAAAACATATCCTTGTCATTTTTATTACCTACTAGCATGCATATGCTTATTACTGATGTAAAAGATTTATTTAAATATTTCCCTATGGCCTTCAGCTCTTCTGAGGCCATGTAACAAAATTATCTTGTATTTCATTAATTTTTTCTCTATCTTGCTATTATGTTGGCAGTTCTATTACTATTGATTTTGGTAACCATCCCAAAATGTCAGCTAGGCTGAGCTTTAAAGAGAAAAGAGAAGAGATTGACAGAGTCAACAAATCTTCCCAAAGTTTCTTTTGTTTCTAAATGTCTATTTTATAAAGAAAAAGCTTTCAAATTCATTAGGTGTGCTTTGTGAAAGATGTTATCCTAAAACTGTATTATTAGGCTGTATTCTAACAGGCCTCTTTGTTTGAGCTACCCAGTTGATTTCTTACCTTCAGTAAGTAAATATGATCCTACCTACAAAGTCTTATAAACAATTTTTTAATATTCACAAAAGATATAGTATCTTAATTGTCCTTCTTTAGTCAAATGGCTGCACATTTAACATATGCTTGAGAAGGAGTCACTTTTCTACATCTTTAAATGAAAAAGAATGACTTTATTCCTATGTTGAAATTATTGCTTGGCTCAATATTCCCTTTTTACACTTTAGAAATAAGAAATTTCACTTAGTGTTAAAGAAACTGTTCCTTACATGTTACCATTTGAAAGTCACCAAGAAATTATATTTATTGATTGTGAAAATTGAACTCAAAGCACATTTTAAGAAAATTTACGTAATAAGTATAAACACTATATATGATCTTAGAAAACAGTATTTGCACATTGATTTCATAGTACTGCTGGAATCATAGAGAGATTTTGAAACTATTATTTTGAATTGAATCTGCTTCTGAGAATTGTTTTGAGTACGTCATTCTCTCTTTATAACTTGTCCTTTAGTATTTATGCTTGTATAATATTTGTACCCTTACAGATGTTTATATTTTAAAATTCTCATACCAACATTATTTCAATATCACTCTTTCATAATGTATTAAAAAGCCTTATAAATGTTTCATTATATATTTTTATTTCAAATTGCTATGAACTCTGTCAGAACATTTTGGTTGATACAATCTAAGTTCCATACAACTATATCTAGTGTAAGTCAAAATGAAATTTGGAGGCTTATAAAACTGAAAACTCCAGGGTAGATTTGACTTAAGACACATTGGTATTCAAGAATTGAAAACATCATCAGGCCTCTGTCTTCATCTCTGGGTAGTCTTTGGTTTCAGCAATGCTTTTCTATCTTGTTGGCAAATATGATCCCTGGAAGCACAGAGTTGCTAATATTTCCAGAGGTAAGAGTTGTATTTGACTCATAAACCCAGAAAAACAACTCCCAGAGATGGCTTTTATCAGCTCAACTGGAGTCACCGACCCATTTTTGAATCATTAACTGTGGCGAGGATATGAACTACTCTAGTGAACTGGGTTTGGACTACATGCCCTGCGCTGAAGCCAGAAGTCAGCCTCATTGAAGCCACTATAACAGATGGCAGATACAGGCATGGCTTCTCAATATAAAATAATATAGAGCCTGCAAACTTATTAATTCACATAGCTTTATATAGCTACAAATAACATACTTTCATCTGTATTTCCATTTTTAAAGATATGAAAAATAATATGCTAGTCTCAAGATATTCAATAAGTCCATAGGCATACCTAACATGGAACATATTACGACGTGTAGTCAGCACTATTTAAAATCTGAGCTTTTCACCAGGTTCTCTGAATCCTGTCAAAATACCTGAATTTCAGAGCTAACATTTAAGAACTAACATTAGAAAAGAGGAGTATAGAAGGAAACAATCATATGAACTTTGCAACCTAGACAGTTGCTTGCTTAATTTTTTAGTCATAGTTATACTGTCAGAACTTGAATACTTGAGTTAAGAAATGAAACACATACAATGAATGACTAATTGAGGATCAATATTCACATTTTGAATAATGATTGAAGTTCAGTGTGCAGTCAACTGAAAGTCATCTATCACTCAGAATCATAACAAACTTAATACATCCCTTTTACTCTCTCAGGCAATACTGAGAACAACTAACAGAATTTCAGCAGCCATATCAGTTGATCAAATAATACACTCTACGTCCAGGGAATAAAACAAAGAAAAGAAGCCCATTTATTAAATAATTACATATTGAGTGACTACTATGTGTCTGCTACTAGGAATATATCAGTCGAATCTCCACCCCTATACAGCTTATGTTCCAGTAGACCAAGGTATATTGATCCTATTTTTAACTTTCCTCTTCACTGAGAGGGAATTTGATTTTTTTTCTCTATTATTACATATTGGGTATCTTGGCTTATTAAATTGATTAGTATTGACTGAAGTACTGTTTGAGGTATGATCGTGGCATGATGCAGACTAATTTGAAGAGGCCATGATTTTAGCTATGCTGTCACACAAAAAGTTCAAACTTAGAAGGGTAACTTTTATGTTGCCCCATTCCACCTCCACCCTGTTTGTCAGGCTTATAGTTTGTAAATAACAACTCTGTAAAAATCATAGCTGGACAAGTGTTTAATTTTCCCTTTGGTGGGGGAGGTGAAACTTTTGTGTTTATATGTAGAATATTTAAAATTCATTAAATGGGGACATTTTAGTAATCTACACACAAAAAGAAGAGCAAAAGAGAATGTGTATTGGGGTTGGTTGGGAATCAGTATGTGAGTGTGCTGTACAGCTCAGCAGAAAATGGTAGTGAACATCTTCACAATGTCCTTCTGGAAAGCAGTCTTCTCCATTTAGGAATATGGTTCCTTCAAAGCTGTTGGAGGCTCAAAGATTGAGGGTCGTGATCAACTCAGTATACTACTGGAGGTTATATGAGTAAACAGCAAACTGTTCTCATAAATGCAGAATGTCAGAATGTTGGCAAACTGACAAACTGTGTCTGCCACCCAGAAGGAATGCTGAGGGCAGTCACAACTCAGGCACAAGTTTTTCTTGTGATTAGGCACAAGCCTGTTAGCCATAACGTGAACTGTGAGCAATCAAGCAGCTGACCAATCATTACCTCCTCCTCCCTACTCTTTCTACCCAATAAATATGAAGGGCTGTGGAAGCTCAGGGACTGCCTTTGCTCACTAGAAGCAGGGAGTTCTCTTCTTCTTCCCCTGGTCCCTTTCTTTAAAACAGTTTCTTTTGTCTTAAGTTTTCATTTCTACATTCATCCCCCTTTGTTCAGTCTGGTAATGATGGTCTCAAGCAGTAACAGTAGTAACTGTTGTAATGACGGTCTCAAGTAGTAGCAGTGGCAGTCTGCCACACAAGGCTGCCATGTTGTTATGTAAATTAGTCCTTTTTCACGCTGCTGATAAAGACCAACCCAAGAAGGGCAATTTACAAAAGAAAGAAGTTTGATGGGCTTAGAATTCCTCGTGGTTGGGGAGGCCTCAAACTCATGGCAGAAGGCAAGGAGGAGCAAATGATGTCTTTCATGGATGGCAGCAGGCCATGAGAGAGCTTGTGCAAGAAAACTCCCCTGTATAAAACCATCAGATCTCTGTCTGGCTTAGTGGTCCATGCCTGTAATCCAGCACTTTGGAGGCCGAGGCAGGTGGATCACGAGGTCAAGAGATCGAGACCATCCTGGCTAACACGGTGAAACCCCGTCTCTACTAAAAATTTAGAAAAATTAGCCAGGCGTGGTGGCGGGCAATGGTAGTCCCAGCTACTCCGGAGGCTGAGGCAGGAGAATGGTGTGAACCTGGGAGGTGGAGCTTGCAGTGAGCCAAGATCGTGCCACTGCACTCCAGCCTGGGCAACACAGCAAGACTCCATCTCAAAAAAAAAAAAAAAAAAAAAAAAAAAAAACCAACATCTCATAGGAATTCAAGATGAGATTTGGGCGGGGACACAGCCAAACCAATATCATTATGTGACCCCCAACTCTGGCAGCAGATACTCTGTCTCAGAAATGGCTGCATGATCCAAAGTAGGAAAATGGTTCTTTTCATGGGATTTTAAAATTAGGACTAAAATAATCACCTTTTTTTCTATGACTGAAGATATAACATTTAGGATGTGTTTGTTTCCTATCTTCAGCCATGAAGAGAGAGGTAGCCTGAGAGAAGAATAAAGCCACAAAAAGAGAAGCAGTGATAAGAGGAAGCAGCTTCC